>NC_077248.1:29548755-29786255 GCF_947179165.1 Solanum dulcamara | reverse complement strand
GAATAATATGTGATTTCAAGGTAAATTCTGCTATAGATTATAATTAAAAAAAAACCAAAAAAGAGTAATAATCAATCTAAAAGAATTCATTAATGTAAAAATTTCTTCTTAATTTTACTAAAGAAAAAATTACTTAAAAGAGTATTTTTTTAATAAATAATTACTTATTTTAGAGATATTTTTTATTCATTACCATTTTTACCAATACATAGCAATACTATGATAAATCTGCACTATGTATTAAAAGTGAATTATGCATGTAATATAAATATATTATAAGTGTTTTAAAAATATATGATGTTTGCTTAGTAAAAAATTGACACAGTGTATTATAATTGTATTAAAGTGTGTGATAAATGTATCAGCTAACAATAAATTTGTATTATAGGTGTTTTACAAATTGTTTTTTTGTAATATGTATTACAATTATATTATAAGTGTTCAACGAAAATAAAAATATTATTACTATAAATGGTAATTAATTTTTTAATATAGTATATGGCTAATTTCATATATGTATCAAAAAGTTATTAGTTTACAAATATTATAGTCATTTTTCAGTTACACAAAAAATAGTCAAAAAGAGGTCATCAGCTGAACACCACAGAGTTCAATTTGACCAAGGCTATTAGGCCTTTTTTGCTGAACAATACAAGACTCAATTCTGCCCAAGGTCATTAGTTTTTTTAAAAACTATTTTTCTTTTTCTTTTTCATTTTTCCTTTTCAACGTTGATTTTTAAAAAAAAATAAAAATTATTTTGCTGTTGTTTTTTTATTGATGCGTGTTTTTAAATAAAAAATATTTTTTGTTTCAAAACTTTTTTATGAAATTCTTTTTCTTCTATCAATATTGTATAAATGGTGTAAAAATATGTATATATATAATATACAAATAATTATGTAGTGTGTATGTAATATATCATTTTTTTATAAATAGTTATGCAATGTATCGATTTTGTATAAATAGTTATGTAGTGTATATGTAATGTATCAATATTGCATAAATGTTGAACAAACGTGTATTTATGATCTATAAATAATTATGTAGTGTATATTTAATAATATTGGTATTGTATAAATGTGTATAATCATGTATCGATATTATATAAATAATTATGTAATGTATCGATATTTATTTGACTATCATGCATTCTCACCTTAATAAATAAAAGAATAAACAAAAAAATAAAACGACATAAATATTTATTTTTTCCACAAAAGAAGTGAAACAATTATAAAAGAAAAAAATGAAAAAAGAGCAAATAAATAAATAAATTAAAGCAACAATTTTGTTTTTAAAATAACACAAATTATTTTTTAAATAAGAAAGCAACTGGGTGGATTTGCTTTGCACAGTCGAGTGACCATTGATCATTTTTTTGGCAAGACAAAAAGGCATGGCTATTTTATTTTTTGAAAACAAAAAGGCCGAATAGCCAATGGGTGTATCTATGTAAGTTTCCCTTTACTAAACCAAATCAAGGAGAACATGGGCCACACCTTCCAAACCGCGGGCTACATCTTACAATTGTGGCCATCTAATAGCAGCAGCACATACTTTAGATAAATATATTCGATAAAATATCATTTCATGTCCTGTACTTGACCATCAAGTTTATCCCGACAACCAACTTACATGTCTTATTTTTTTCTTCAAACAATAATGATATTATACTGAGGGGAAGTACTTGGACAGGCCATAAGGGAGAGAGTAGAACTCTTCACTTCTAGGATCTTTGTCAAAATGCTTGAACTTTGCCCACCAATACCTGCCACTGTCTTTCTTGGTTGTGGCATATTTGCGAGCAAGAGTTATGTCCAAGAACAATGCCACGATTCCTGCCACCATGGCCGGGGATGTGAAGATTACTTGCATTATTTTGTTAAACTGCAATCAGTTTTAAGGCCAAAAATGATTGTCATTCAATTCAGTAACATATAAACTTGTTGCATTGAATGAAAAATGAATTTGACATATGTGCTTACCCATTCAGAGCCAGAGTGAACTGGACCATCACCAGTGGTTATCACGTAACCATTGAAATATTGTGGCACAGAAAGACCCAAATAGATAGAGAAACCTAATATAAATTTAGTCCTGAAGCTGTTGAGATTGCAAAACTGAAGTAATCCAAGACCAGCAGAAGCTGCATTAACCAATCAAACGTCAGCATTCTCCTCAAATGAAGGAAGTATATTCGCATTTTTATTGCACAAATTCTCTTGAAGATTTTAGGTTTTTTGATGTTGATTTTCCATGCTTAACATTCCAATGCTGATGGAGATCGACAGGTATCAAGAATTAGATATCACAAAACCGAAAAAACAAATTGAGAGGCGTTTGTGCAGAAATTACACTAGAAATATTAAAAGGAATCACATACACATGAGGGCAAATAAGACACAGTACAAAGCTCCAATAATTGGCAGAGGTATGGAAGCAAGAACCGCTCCAAATTTTCCTGTTCATGGACAAAAATGTTCAACCATTAGTCTCAAAGGAAATACTAAATCCGCTAAAATGAAATACTGCAATTGCTTGGGAGGAGAAATGAAATATGAATTCACAAAAAGGAGAAATCAAATGATGGATCACCAGTATAAGCTGTAAAATACTACTTTTAACAAATTTGAGCATCCAACAGAAAATTTGTTGGAAGCGTAGTGGATCAAAATAATATTTTTATTACACAAGGAGGAAAATATTACACACTTACAAAAAGAAAACTCTCAGTTTTAAGAACTTTGGTTCTTCTCTCTCTAACTCTCTAAAAAGCTTTGCTTCTTCTTTCTAAAAACACACAGAATTACATACATACAAGCATCTATTTATAGCTAACCTACACCTCCATATAGAAGACTCTAGGTATGATTTTTTTTCCAGCCAACTTTGACCAATTTGAATTCTCCATCTTTATTTTACGTGGCCGTTGAATTCCTCCATCCTTAGTTTACTTCTCCAAGTTGAATTCCTCCATCTTTAGTTTACTTTTCCAAGTTGAATTCTTCCATCTTTAGTTTACTTCTCCAAGTTGAATTCCTCCTACTTTTTAATCTTGCCAATTTTGACTTTGTTGAAGTCGGTTTGAATTTTAACAAAACCTTAAGTCGAAGGACAAAGTGACCCAAAATACTGATAGATCACTTTTAATACCCTTATTTAATCGATGTGCAACTTTATGTTGGGATATACTATTAACCATGAATTTAGATATAATATTTATTATAGAACAATTGTCTATTCATTTTTAATAAAAGTATTAATAGATCATATATTCGTTTATGTATCCATGTACCTATATAGTAGATGATTTAGTGTATAGAGTTTTAGCTTATACACAAAGGATTAAATCATCTGTTCTTATAGGTATAACATTTTTTGTTCACAATCTAAGATGGAAATTAGACAAGCCATCGATATGATTGTAGCACAAGATTATATGTAATTTATCTTGATTATGGTAACATATAGTTCCAACTTCTTGTGCTAGTGCATTTTGTATGTATTGAACGGGACCGAATAAAGATAGTTATTTTAGATTGACTGACAAAAACATATTCTCTAAACTGTTAAATATACTTATATTCTCAATCCTGATATAACTATTATGATCTATATATATTAATTATCGTTTTGATTTATTAAAAAATGAGATTCTGAGATGGGTCAATATGCCTGGTAGATTGGATGATAATAATATATACTGGTGAAATAATAAGTTCGTTGATGGAAACCATGTCTCGATATAGAGATTGGTAATATGCATTTTTAAGAAGCTTATAAGTTTTCATTGTGTCAAACCTTGCAAGTGGATTTATGAATCCGACACATGAAATAAGTTAGGCAGTGCTCTAAAGGAAATTAATCATTGAATTGAATTCACCAGTAATTTAATTTATTGAATAGTATCTGTAATCTTAATATGGGAAATTACATAAGTGTTTCATGGAGAATTTTGAAATATAAATGGAGGAGTGCAATTATGAATTTCTAGTAGAATGATTTGTAAGAATAATTCAAATTCATTATTTAAAATTATTTCCATAATATGGAATATCGATAATTAATTCCGTGGTCCCTACAGTGCCTATATTTAACTAGAACTCAAAATCCAATTCCCAGGAGAAAAGGAGAATACATGTTTTCAGTTTTAGATTTGAACTGGGAAAAGGTCCCTAAAAAGGGTGGATGTAAGGTTTTCTATGCGATACTTACCCACCCAAGTGTTAAGAGAGTTCGGCTGTGAACTTGGGATCACTGTAGAAGACCGCAAAACTGCAATCTAACTTGTGAATTCGCTTAAAGGTATCTACTCACGCTTCAAGAGGTATTAATCGAATTAAATTTCAGCAAGTTTATGTGTTCTAGCATGATGGTATGCGTTCTAGAATAAACGTAGATATTATCTATTATTCATGTAAGCAGTATGATTTTGATATGCTTCCGTTGTGCATATAGTTTTCCAACACTTTACCTCTAATGCATTCCAGTATGTTTAAGTAGAGTTTTTGGGTTTGTGTTTGGAGTTTGTGAAACAGAATCATGGAGTAGTAGAACGAGTTGAGGATCCAAAAAAACATCTCGTACACACCTACGTATAGACTACATTTCTATTAAGTCAGCCTTTAGAATTTGAGATTAGATTTTGCTCGACTAACTCATTTTTTCTATCAAGTTCATACTTATAATTTTTCTTGTCGGAGAAAATTAAAGTAGTAATAGGATGAGTTGAGAAGAGAAGAAATATAGTTATTTAGAAAAAGAGGAGAAATGGCGAGAAAGTTGCTTATCTATGTTCTGACTCTTAACCATCTTGCGACCCAAAACCTTAAAACAATGAGTTGAGCTGAGCAAATCTGTATAAATTGCTCTAGACTTTAAATTACTGGAAAATCTTACCTAACACGGAAAAGAAAAGCATAAATATTGCAGACATTTGAATCACTCTTCGGCTTCCAACTCGAGTCATTGCCAAAAGACCAACATTTTCACTGCATAGATCACAAGAGAAAAATATTAGATCATGTCATCAACTACCTAATGGGGGATAAATTACTCGCATGAAATTCTCAGCCATGATTTACTTTATACAGACATTAAACATGATGGTATATAGACTAAAAAATGACTGGAACACTTTCATAATACTTGTAATCCTCTTTCCTGACTTAACTTTTGCTCTTGATTAGGGAAGTAGGATATGAGATTGCTACAAACAAAATGTGTAGAAAAATTGCTTTCAGTTATTACAGTAATTTTCTTTTTTGTTGAAAATATGTAGAGATTTTTTGTTGTAAGTTGCTAGAAAACCCTCTTATGCTTAAGAGAAATATAAAGAGATATTTCAATCAATATTTTCAACACTCTTTTGTTTTGCATCTTTTAAAAAACCAACAAAATGTTCTACTTTTAGCATTTCCTAAGAAAAACAGATGTTTGAAATTAGATGCTTTGGAGTAGACGTATTACACTGATACAGTAGATCCAGTTGCAGTTCCCCATAGACCATTCAACAAAATGCCTAATCCCTGGATATCACGAAAAGCAAATTGATGTGACAGACAAATTTTACAATTGAAGAAAGATGAGTGTAAATATCATCCACCAACCAGCCAACCAGCACCACGGCTAATTACTGAACCCGGTGTATGTGTTACACTGCCATATCTTGCAGCTGCTATAAATGCTCCAGTAGACTGTCAAAATAACAACAATACCAAAACTTAATAGAAAATTCTATGGAAGCATGTTCTTGAGAAAGATATCTCAACTTCAGCATCAAAGAATTCAGAGTTTAGTGACTAACAAGGATAAATGACAAGCAAGTTGGGGATGAGTAACATCTTTCACTTAGCTTTATGTATCTTATATACGGAAAAACTGTTTTTCCAAGGAAAAAAAAATTATTTTCTATGATAGTTTAATTTTTACTAGCAAGAGCGAAACCTGAACCAAAGTTAGAGCTGTTTATATACCTCGACAAGAGAAACCAAAGCTGCAGCCATCATCACAGATACATCTCCAGCATCAACTTTGGGAGCACCCCATTGCCATGGATAAGGAACTTTTATCCTGCATTTCCACAAGTGAATGTGAACTGTGAAAGCAGAAGCAGATCAAAGCAAATCTTAAATTGGACTTCAATCTGACTTAGAATTCTTTATAGAAGAGTTCGATGAGAAAATTAACACTAAAAATATTTAATTTTCACACGTCGACTACCTGGTTCCCAAGGATGGTGGTGTTGAGTTTCAAAAATGCTAGCTAATGGTTATTGTTATACTTGCAACATAAAAAGGAATCTATTGTACCAACTTTTGATAGAGCGTTCATGTTTACGGTGGCATGAAAATTGCCAGAAAGGAAAGGAAATCATGTAAAGAACTTCCCTGTTCTTTGCCAAGATTACTGCTATTTCTAAACATGAAGGTTATGAAATAGTCTGTGACACATAAAAATAGAACTAATTAGTAGACACTATTTTTCTAGCACAACAACGATACTATGATAGCATCAACTTTGTAGATAAGCTTTTTGATCATTTAAAGCGGAAAGTGGTCAAAAGAATGCCTCATTCAAGTTTGAAACAAGCTAATACTAACAATAAATCTGGAGAGTTAGCTGCTACACAAATTTTCCACTTCAGGGTATTATTTTGTTCATAATAAAAAACACTCGATACCTTTAAAGGATAAGTATATGAATTAACTTAAAACCTGAGTTTAATGCAGCATACCATGAAGCTCCACTAATGAGCCCAGAGCGATCAACACGGCAACTGAACTGAGTCTGTGGAGATCTATTGTTGTATGCACCTGTCACAGTGAGAATAGCTGCATATGCCCACACGATAGCAACTGATAATAGGACAGCAAATCGCTCAAATATGGGACGCTTTAATTTCCACATGTGAGGAATGTACTGCACAAACATTTATTTCCCTTATATTAGACCACATTCATTATACTATTAGAAAATTTTTGAAGAAATTCTGTATGGAAACTCGATGATGTTTAAAATCTTCTATGATCAATGATTAAGATGAGTACAATATTAATCTTATCCTAAAAAGAATTTCTCTAAGGAGTATAAACCAATGTCACTACAAATAATCTTCTCCCTAAACCGTCAGTTGTGGATCCAAGTAAAGAACCACAAGTAATCATGAGACCCCTTTCACTAACTTAATTTCCATTGTTCATGCATCATATGATTTTCCGTGAATCGTTCAGTTTCTGCTTCTTTTCCCACCAAAAGACAAAAAGAAGATACAATAGAACAAGGTGTCGACATCATATTTTTCACCATTGAAAGGGTAGAAATCATCTATATTTCATGCATCATTTTAGACAAAAGCAGGTGCAATACCAAAACAGAATCTGATAATTACTAAAGAGAAGGCTTACTTGTGACAACAATATTAGTATGATTAACCCTGGAAGACCAATTTCAACACATTCTGCCAGCTGCCAGCATCAATCAACCGAAATGAAAAAAGACGTCAGTATGAAAAAGGGAAAGCAGAGAGATTCTGCTTCATGGAAATATAGATATGTTAACAAACTGACTCCGGGCATTCTGCATGTAGCTCATTTAGAAAAGTGATTCGATGAATTTACCAATGTATTGATCCTAAAAGTTTAATAATTGTCAAATCATTTAAAAGCTATATAGGGCAATTTCTATGCTAGTGAAATCAAGGCAATATGGCAAGCTTGCACATGGTGTACTGTCAATGTAAATAACCAATTATACTTTGTGAGGGGCATCAACGGCCTATATAAAAGTTAGCGGTAACAGTCAGAACTCTTACAAGCGGAAAACCTTGTGCATATAGGCCAAGGCCAACAAGCAACACCAGTGGAGCTGCAGAGAGAGGGGATAGGACCCTACATTGTTAAACAACTGTAATAAGACATTTCTCTTTACAAACACGAATAGGATGGCAATGAAGGATGAATCCTGCAAAATTCACACCTTATAACAATTCTCCAGAGCCCTAGAAAGCCAATTAGTATGGGAAGTATCGATGCAATCATCAGAGCTCCCTGCATTCCTCTCATCGAATGTTTAAACCTCTGAAGAAAATGATCAAAACAAAAAAATTTAATGTGTTTTGGATGTCGGGTTCAATCTCAAACATAAAAACAGAAAACTGATGCAACAAGATGGAGTATGCCAACCTCACGGGGGTCAAGATATGTATTGTATCTACTGGATAATGCAACAAAGGTAGCTGGAATTATGAATGTGAATGATCCACCTATCACCACAGGAAGCCGGGTTCCGAACAAAGACTGCAAAAGAGTGTTCAGCCCAGCAACAAAGAGCAAAGTATGAATTACTTGAGCTTTCTCCTCCTGAAAGACATAATTTTGAAACCACAATTGTAAGTACACTAGTAATCCAAATTGCTCTTTAAATTTATTGATAAAGTAAATACTTACATTGCCACCACCCATTTGAGGAACAATGATGGTAGGGATAATGACAGTACTTCCCAACATAACTAAGTAGTGTTGAAAACCCAGAATAATGGCCTCCGCTGCATTATTTAGAGAAATGGACAGTCAGCTGCTTCTATTCTCTCTTCAGGTCACACGAAGAGGACAACATAAATTTTGTATTACTCTCTTAACACTTATGTTTTCAAGATATTTTTGGGAATTTAAACAAAGAAAAACTTGTAGCTTCATGTGGTAACATAGGTATGCCTTAATCCAAAATTTAGATTGTATGAGTTTCTGAGTCAGGGAGAGTGCGTTTTGAAATTTATATCTAACTCCACTAATGGGCGTTGGTAACGAAAATAGAAAAAAATATTCACTTTCTTTGAAATTTTCAAAATTTGGAGTTTCATTTTGCAAGCAATATTTAAATTTTGAATTTACCTTTTTAAAAAAATATATATAATTTATAGTTTGCACTTTCTAAAAACTATCAAAATTACCCAACTCAACTAATTTACCTCAAATATATAATCAAATTTGATCTAACAGAGTAATATCTAAAAATAAATATTCACATAATGTCATAGATTAGATCCCATATACGTTTACTACATATTATTTGTTGTGACCCCACAAGCTAACTTGGAAGACAAATCAGCAGCCACCGTGGACACACACACTCAGCAGGAGAGTAGGGTTTTGAAAAGAAGTAAGCGCGTGAGAACCCCTTCAACAAGGATAACTGATTTCATAGTGGGAACTAGGTGATGGGAATGTGGACAAGGGGCAAGAATGTGTAGTTCGTGAAGTAACAAATTTCATAAATAGCAAAAGAGGGCATCTGAATGTTTTAGGCAATTGTAACTTGAGTTCGATCTTCTCATCTCTCTGTTTCTGTGTTTTCTTATCTCCTTCCTTCTTTCCTTGTTATTGTTCCATTGATATTTTCTTTATGCTCTAGTATTTCAATTGATGTTTATAATATAAGCCACCTTTATTTGCAAATTCTTATTCAGTTTGTTGGATTGGTGCTTTCATCCAGAGGCCACTCATGGAGGACCACAAAATACTCAAGGCTCATACGGATGATTCGATTAAGGAAGTGAAGGATTCCTTCTCTAAGGAACTCATTGAGATCCGAAATATATTGATAGAGGTGGTTGCCACCAAAGTTCCAATGGGGACACACCTTCATGAACCGACCATGGAGATAGGTCGACAGGAACACCTGCTAGCAGCCACCATACCTAGGCACAAACCTGCTTCAGTAGAATTGGGTTGATTTCGCGGTGAAAACTCAGAGGCTTAGATATTCCAAGAGGAATGATACTTTGATTTTTATAGAATTGAGGAAGATCATAGGCTGACCATGACGTCATTTTATCTCGACAAAGAAGCACTGGAATGGTACAGATGGTTCTTTAGGAATAAGCAATTAGTTGACTGGCTATATTTTGCTGAGAAGATGCGAATTTAATTCAAATAGAAGGGTCTGGAGTCGGCGGAGGGAATATTGGCAAAACTCCGACAAATTACCACCATCTCAGATCTGCAAGGATGATTTAAAGCCATCGAAAATGAGACTGATGATATTTATGATAGGCTTATGTTTCCTTTTTGACTACGCGTTCAAAACGCATTTTGTAGTATTTGACTATCTTGCATTCTCCCACTTGAAGATTTTAATTGAGAATCAATTAAGTCTTCACATCATTCTTTCTACCCAATTACTGAAATATTATGTTTCTACTAGGCCAACAGAAGATCGACACCATATAAACTTATTACTGTTGATCGGCTTCATAAACATATCTGCTAGGTTGTCATTAGTGTAAATTTTCTGAATATCCACACTGCCTTCTTCCACCTTCTCACGAACAAAGTGATACTAAACTCGTATGTGCTTTGTCCTTGAATGAAATACCGGATTCTTTGCAAGATGCAAAGCGCTCTGACTGTCACAAAATAGAGCAATCTTCTCTTGTTTGTGCCTGAGCTCCTCCAGTAACATGTGCATCCATATTGCCTCTTTGCTAGCTTGTGTAGCTACTACATATTCTGCTTTTGTTGTAGATGTATCCACGATAGATTGTAATTTTGAAACCCAGCTTATAGCTCCTCCAGCAAGAGTAAACACATAACCTATGGTGGACTTGCTTTTATCAAGATCACCAACATAATCTGAATCAACATAACCTTTAACAGTAAAGTCTGATTCTCTATAATACATTGCAATATATGAGGTACCTTTTACATATCTCATGATCCTCTTAATAGTATTCCAATGCTCTCTATCAGGATTAGCCATGTATCGACTAACACTCCCACTGCTTGTGCAATGTCAGGTCTTGACATACCATGGCGAACATTAAACTTCCCACTGCTGATACATACGGTACTCGAGACATCTCCATCTTCTCTATTTCATTGCTAGGACTCATACTTGAGGATAAATTGAAATTAATAGGAAGTGGGGTAGAAATTGACTTACAGTCTAGCATCTTAAAGCGTCGCAAGAGTTTCTTCAAGTAGTTCTTTTGAGAAAGCCAAATCTTCCTATTATTTCTGTCTTGGTGAATTTACATACCTAGAATCTTATTTGCTAGTCCCATATTTCATTTTAAATTCCCTAGCCAACTGTGCCTTTAAATTTGTGAGACAATCTTTATTGAGTCCTGCTACCAATATGTCATCAATATACAATAGTAAAATAATAAAATCGTCATCACCAAATCTCTTGTAATAAATACAAGGATCTGAACTATGTCTGTTGTATCCAAGGCTTATAATGAAGGAATCAAATCTCTTATACTAATATCTCGGTGCCTATTTGAGACCGTATAGAGATTTTTTCAACTTGCAAACCAAGTTCTCTTTTCTCTGTTCTTCAAAACCTTCTGGTTGGAGCATGTAAATTTCCTCTTCAAGCTCTCCATGAAGAAATGCAGTTTTGACATCTAACTGCTTCAAGTACAAGTCAAATATAGCACACATTGTCAGGACCAATAGAATTGTTGTGAGTTGAACCACTGGAGAAAATATCTCATTGAAGTCTATACCTTCTTTCTGAGCGAATACTACCAATCTTGCATGATACTTCTCCACTTGATCATTACCATTGCGTTTGATCTTGTCGACCCATTTGTTTTTAATGGCCTTCCTTTCTTGTGGTAATTGAACAAGATCCTATATTTTATTTTTATGAAGAGATTCAATTTATTCTTGCATTGCATCCATCCACATAGATGATTCTTGGCCTTTCATAGCCTCGTGAAAAGTTGAAGGCTCTCCATCCTCTGTTAATAGACAGTATGCAACATTGCCCTCCATAGAATAATCTGAGTGCCAAGCTGGTTCTCTTCTCTCCCTAGTTGACCATCGAACTTGTGGAGTTTCAATCTCAGCTTGCTCTTATTCTTCGTGCTCTGGTGCTGCCTCAGAAGAAATTAAAACTTCTTCTATTTCTTCAACTTCAACTATAGTAGTCTCTGATTTTTCTTTCGAAGTACTACTTTCTTTTGCTTGTATCTTATTTTCAACAAACACAATATCCCTGCTGATTACCACCTTGTGGGCAGTGGGATCCCACAAGCAATACCCTTTGACTCAATCAACATACCCTAGAAAATGCATTACTTGGATTTTGGATCCTACTTCAATTTTTCTTGGGTGTTGTACATAACGAAAGTAGGACTTTTGATTATGTAAGCGAGAATAATCAGCTGATTTTCCTGTCCACATCTCCATTGGCGTTTTCAGATCAATTGAGGTTGATGGTGACCGATTGATCACATAATAGGCTATTTTGACTGCTTCTGCCCAGAATGGTTTTTCCAACCTTGCAATTGCCAACATAGCTCTTGTCCGTTCCAATAATGTTCTGTTCATTCACTTTGCTACTCAATTTTATTGTAGAGTATATGCCACCGTGAACTGCCTTTTAATACCTTCTTATTTACAGAAGTTATCAAATTCATCACTAGTGTATTCTCCTCTATTATCTGTCCTCAAACACTTGATCTTTTTTTTCTGAGATTCAAGTTTCACCCATGCTTTGAACTCTTTGAAAATCGAAAAAACATCTGCCTTTCTCTTGATTGGATACACCCAACTTCTCCTGGAGTAATTGTCGATAAATGACATAAAATATTTTGCTCCTCCTAAAGACTCCACTGGTGCTTGTCAGACATTAGAGTGGACCAGATCTAATATTTCCTTGCTTTTAATAGAAGAACTGCTAAACTTCAGTCTATGTTGCTTACTAGTAACACAATGCTCACAAAAGTGTAGTGAAACCTTTTTGAGCCCTAAAAGAAGCTTTTGCTCAGCAAGAATCTTCAAACCTCATTTCGACATATGACCAAGTTTACGATGTCACATCATCATTAATTTTTCAAATGAACTTGCTGATACGGTTGATGTTTCTCCTTCTTGGTGTGTTTCACCTTTAAGCACATATAGATTTGCAGCAACTTTTTCTGCTTTCATTACTACAAGTGCTCCTTTTGATATTTTTATGACTCTACCACGAGACTTATATGAACATCCATTATTATTATCTAATTGTCCCAAAGAAAATAGATTCTTCCTCAAGTCTTTTATATGTCGACCTCTTGGATGGTGCGTACCGTGCCATCATACATCTTTATTTTGATAGACCCAATACCAATAACATCCAAAGCATGGTCATCTCTCATGAACACAGACCCTCCTGAGATAGGATTATATTGATGGAACCATTCTCTCCGAGAAGTCATGTGCCATGTTGCTCCTGTGTCCATGATCCAAACATCAGTAAAATATTTTCTGCCTTCATTATTTGATATTACTTCACTACATAAAATATCGCCATCATCCGAGGTACTTACAACATTCCCTTAAGCATTTGATGACTTAGGGTGTTCACTCTTCTTCTTGAACCGATAATCTTTCTTGAAATGCCCTTTTGCCACAGTTGTAACACTTGATATTCTTCTTACTTCTTGATTGAGATCTACCATGATTGTGACTCCCACTGGGGACATGTTCCATTGGTCTTCCTCTCACCATCATCAAAGCTTCATCTTGCTGCGAACTTGCTTGTCTGTCTTCCTTATTTTTGTGCTGATTTTCTTCTTCTAAGACAACGACTACTATTTCATCAAAAACTAGACTATCTGTATTATTTGTCAGGTTGATGATGAGTTGATCATATGAGTCAGGAAGACTTTGAAATAGAAGCTCCGCACGTTCAGTCCCCTCTATTTTGCAATCCATTGTTATAAGTTGCGAAAATAGAGTATTCAAAGTATTGATGTGTTCAGTAATTGACATGGACTCTGCCATTCGAAGAGTATACAATATTATTTTTAAGAAAATTTTATTATGCAAAGACTTGGCCTCATACAATCCTATAAGAGTATCCCATATTTCCTTCGCCGTCCATTTTTTAGCCACACTAGACAACACTTGATCAGCTAGTGCCAAGTGTAGATCAGCAACTGCGTTTTGTCTATGTCGTTCTACTTGCTGTCATCAGTAAAGTCTGTGGACCTGCCTTCAATTGCAGCAAATCAATTGTCTTTTCTCAATATCGCTCTTATTTTTTTTTCACAATGAGAAATTAGTTCCATTGAAATTCTCAACGTCAAACTTTGTTGTACTCGACATTGTTATTTGCTTCACATCCTTCTAGATTATTTTTGAATATTTTTGCGAACAATTGTGACAAATTATACCGTCATCAAAATTTACTATTCACATGAATAGTACTTTTCATTGAATTTTACTATTCACAGATAGTACCTTCGTAGAAAACAGACAAACTAACCGAGGGCTCTGATACCACTATTGGGGGAAGGAAGCACCACAACTAAAGTTTGATATGATAAAAAATAATGAAAATAAAATGGACACGAGAATGTTATGTGGAAACTCCTCAAACAGATAAAGGGAAAAAATCACAGGGTAGAAGAATTTTACTATGATAATATGGGAGTACACTACTCTCAAATACAAGGAGAACACAATAATTAACACTTCTCTCTTGTAAAAGGAATATCTCACTAAAGAGAACACTCAAGACTACAATATTTATCTTGGTGTATAGTTCTCTTTGTGTTCTTACTCTTTTGGATTGTATTTTTTGTGGAATAATCTAAATGAGGGCAAGAGGCCCTCTATTTATAGGAAACTAAATCCACATAAAATCCGCGTATTGCACCTCCCTTTTTGACTACGCTTTCAAAACACATTTTTTTACTACGCGTTCAAAATGTGTTTTGTAGTATTTGACTATCTTGCATCCACAACCTTTAAATCCTGAATCCACCACTAGCGATGTTACCTTGGGCAGAATACTGATACAACATCGCATATCAATCCTCAGCTGGGATGACTCAATTTCGAGTGTTGTATGGTAGAGATCCACCTACCGTGGAACGGTACATTCTAGGCAGCAACTCTAATGAGATAATTGAGGCTTATTTGGTGGATAGGGATGAGGTCTTAACTCTCCTTAAGGATAACTTGGTTCGTGCACAGAATCGAATGAAGGATCTTGCTGACAAGAGTCGAAGGCAACAAACTTACCAGGTGGGAGAATGGGTCTATGCCAAACTTAAATCGTATCGCCAGAACACTATTCGCCTTCACCAGCATCCTAAATTGGGAAGACGTTATTTTGGGCCATTCAAAATCCTCAAACATATTGGAGATGTTGCATACAAATTAGAATTGCCTGACGATGCTTGCATACATCCGGTCTTTCACATATCCATTCTCAAACGTTGTATAGGTAAACTTGTTCAACAAATTACTCCTTTAAACCTAACCGATACATCCAATATTATTCTTGAGACTTCTATGAACCTTGAGGACAAGGTTTCTTTTCGGGAAGGGAGTATTGTTGTGACCCCACAAGCTGACTTGGAAGACACATCAACAGCCATTGTGGACACACACACTCAGCAAGAGAGTAGGGTTTTGAAAAGAAGTAAGCACGTGAGAACCCCTTCAACAAGGCTAACTGATTTCATAGTGGGAAGTAGGTGATGAGAACATGGACAAGGGGCAAGAACGTGCAGTTCGTGAAGTACCAGATTTCATAAATAGAAAAAGAGGGCATTTGAATGTTTTAAGCAATTGTAACTTGAGTCCGATCTTCTCATCTCCCTGTTTCTGTGTTTTCTCATCTCCTTCCTTCTTTCCTTGTTACTGTTCCATTGATATTTCCTTTATGCTCTAGTATTTCAGTTGATGATTATAATATAAGCCACCTTTATTTGTAAATTGTTATTCAGTTTGTTGCATTATTACAAGTATATTTTCATTGTATTTGAATTTTTTAAAGTTGGAGTTGTAAATGATATTGGTAGTTTGCATATACTTTTCATAAAAATATGAAATATAATTTAAACATGAAACATAATTTAATGGGATTGTTTTTATAAAAGTAAAAAATTTAGGATAAATTTGAAAAAGAAAAAGTGAAAAAAAATGAAAATAAGATTTTGGATATTTTTCAAATTCCAAATATAATTTTTATATTTGAAATTTCATGGCCGAAGAATTTCAAATAAAGTTTTAAAAAATCGAGAAAAAATGAAAAATTCTCATAGCAGGGATGCTTGTTTATCACACGCATATATAGGGCTTGACCTCGAATCACTGGTCCTGCCGAACCTGTAAACCTACAAACTCTTTGTTGGATCCGCCACTGGTTATATGAATTCTCCATCTCCATTCTGTTCAATTCAAATCTGTTTCATTTGAATAACTAAATATTTTGTCTTTTATAGCATGCTGTCACTTTACTGAAATTTGAGTGGGGAACCCGAATTCAAATCTGTTTCAATTGAATACCGAAGGTTTATCACGTCCCCTCCCCCAACTTCAGGAGCACCACAGCACACATCAAGTTTTCCATAGCAATCAAAATAGTGAAAATGGAAACAGAGTCAAGTTTTCACAAGACGAGAGGGTTGAAAGTAATCTAAACCAATTGTTAATGGAGGACCTAGAAGCTTTACCAGCTCAATTGAGGAAAGCTAGAAGCTGGTCACTTACCACAAATAAGCCCCCAATTTAAAATCAAAGTTGATGAACAAATTGTGCATAGTCACTACTAAAAACAATTACTATTTCCCCGCTGAATTTTCGACGAAAAAATATTCAGTGGCTATTATCACGTATATTTTAATTGAATATATGAGTATGAAAAGAAAAAGATAGTAAATGTTCATATGAAAAAATTAACAAGTTTCTTATTACTTCAGTGAGAATCTATTTCCCAGGTACATTTTTCCTAATGAGCTTATTTGGTGGAAAATGAGTAAGAAAATTATGTTGTATAGTACAAATTTCACATTAATTTGCGCCAAAAAACCTTTTTTTTTGTAGCAGTGAATACTCAATATAGAATTTTACTACTAGCCTCCGAGTCCAAAGAAAAGCAAGAAAATTAACATGTATGTATATGGTCAAGTAAGAAATCAATTAATCAACAACTTTTCAGTCTTAAGCTAGTTGAGATCAAGAATGTAACGTGTAATGCAAATTACTCACGCCAAGAAGGGTTACTGTTGACACAGTAATCGACTCCAGGTAATTGGTCCTTCACTGGATGTGGCACCAATTCATCAGCTTTCAGCGGCGGTGCCATCACTCTGATTTTTCTGAGTCAACTCCAACAACACGTGTACAACTTCTTCTTTCTACATGTATGCTAAAATACTTTAATGTATACCAATCATGCTAGAGTAAATTAGCATGGACTAAGAAATTAGGGGCTATGCTTATCTTTAGCTCAAACTATATATAAAGAGAAAGGATTGAGAAATTTCAAAGTAGGTAATGAGCGAAATGCAATTAATACAGTTGAACTAGCAATATTCACCTTTAACCACAAATAAATTCTAATGAGGAAGAAGAAAATTGACAAGTTGAACAATTACAAAGTACGTTATGATTAGGCAGTGACGTTGAGACTTAAGCTAGCCAACAAACTTTTAAAATTTGATATGGACTGCCTTAGTTGTTTACTCTTTAAAAAGTTAGGTCATTTGAACAAATATCTTACTTTTGTGCTAGTGTTTAAGATTTGACCAATTTTAAATAAGTTTAACAAAATAGTTTAAGGGTCAAATTTTGGTCACAATTGCATGCGGATCACAAGGAACAGAGAGGAGCCAAGATTTTTAGTTTATGAGCTATAAATCATAATATTTTTTTTTTATTTATTGACTTCTGAATAGATTATTTATATATATTAAATATTTATTGAAAAAATTGTGCGGTGTGAAAACCATTATAGACTGTATTTACGATACATAGCTACATGTTCAAAAAAAAAAAACGAAATGTAGCTACATTTTGCGTTTTGTAGCAAATACATAATACACACACATTGATACAATATGAGCTTATATAACTATTTCGCGTTTTTTCAGTTGATAGAGTTGATATTCGCCTGATACAACTGATACCTACTACGAGCCTGAATACAACTCTTTCGCTGATACAATTGATACCTCCATGGTACAGCTCTTCTGCCTGATACAATAATTGTTATCTATGTCTCGTAAATATGCAAATTGTAGTTACATTCAGTAATTTCATTCTAAATTATAGTTATATATGAAATTTTTTCATATTTTTTAAATACAAATACAAGATTTCAACTACACTAGCTCCGTGTCCCTGACCAGGAGTTTCGAATGAATGGCCAAAAACTTGTCTTGTCATAAGGACTGGCGGATCACAAGGACTTTAATTAGTATGAATTGCGTCGTGACATTGGAATAAACTTACTCACAAGTCCTGATGGATCACTAGGACTTGCAGAAATCTCACTAACACGTTTTTGCTTAAAATTGATCTAAATTGATTCACATTAACTTGAAATGAATCCAAATTTGGTATCTAACCTTCTAACACTAATCCAATAATTGCTAATAGTTAGGTCAACTCATACAACACACTTTTATCTTCTTCAATAATCAACCTCAACAAATCAATAATGGATTTCTTCAACCAAATAATCCCAAACCACCACAAATAAGCAATCAGTTTTCAACTATTTACAACACGTGTGAAGAAGATGAAGATGAAGAAGAAGAAAGAAAAAGAAAAGCAGATGAAAGAGGAGGAGGAGAATTTTTGGTTGATCTCCATAAAAGTTAAATACCCATTCCTAAAAAGAATATCTGTGAAATTTCTTGTTAAAACTTACCTTATATAGTCACTTTTGACTTGGGGGTCATTGATCTTATACGCACATGTAGTTTACAACAAAATACATGATATATTTCATTATATAATTTAGTGACTCCTTAGTTAGCCCTCGGTAAATGCTCAGATTTGGATTCATAAGTTAAAGCTCCGTTCTATATTCTGATAAGGTATAAGATGATTCTGGTAATGTGGGCAAGATGTTGTATCATTATGAGCCTCACATAATGGTTCCATTAGAGAAATTCTCAAAGAAATTAAAGATAGATTTTCAGTATTTGCTATTGATGTATATTTTCAGTTGTAAAATTTTATTGTTAAAGTACACATGCATGCTTTACTATTCAATTGACTTTATTTTAGTTTATCTTAAGAGTTACTTTTTTAGCGCAATATTTTCAGTCTTTAGTCAGTTGTTTCCTTTTGCAATTTTACGTATCGTATGTTCCATGTGCTGACGTCATTCAATGCTGCATCTTTGAATGATGTAGATTTAGATACTTAGGATAGACAATAGACACACCATCATGGGTGGCAAATGGTTGGATTGGATACGGATTGAGCCTAAATGGATTGGATTACAATCCATCCATATAAAATATTGATAAATATGGATTTGATCAAATATGGTTTGGGTAAAATGGTTCTAACCCACTTTAATCTTCTAAATCCAAAAACACATTAAATTAAATTTAAATTGTTAATGCTCAATCACTACTACCCTGACCCCACTTCTAAATAATTATTTTTTGAAAAAATGATTTTACATAGGACTTGTTCATGATAGAATGGAGAGATTTCTGCCAAGATTGATTTCTCAGAATCAATTTGGCTTTGTTAAGTGTAAGGTCCCTTATGTTCTGACGGTCGGAATGCGTTATAATAAGGTAAAATAGAGGTAAAATAACTTCGGAGGATTTTTTTCGAACTCGATGAATTCAAATTATTTATATGAATTAGGATCGATTACTAAGTATTTAAAGAGTGTTAGATGTGGTGTAGGATCATAAGGGATCTCTAACACCAAGCCGAGTCCAAAAAATTTCTATCGGCTAAGTTTTTTTATGAGTCCATATAAGGGTCAACTTCAAAAGACCATATCTCTTAGCATATAACAAATTACGTGGCCCATGACCTATAAAATTAAAGGTTTTTGAGTCTTTTTTTCAACACCACCGAGATTGTATTATTTGGTGTTTGGACTAAAAAGTTATGTCCTCTTAACTAGAAGGGTGCGTCCCAAGTCCGCGTCGCGGACTTTCTCAATGTTGGTTCAAATTTTAATTTCGAAAAAAAATAAACTGTGGGGGAATGCCTCCAAGTCGCGGACCTGGTCCCAGATAGTTTAAAATTTAGCAAGACTTTCAGTTTCAAGTAAGGGCAACTTGGACAATTTCCTAATTGTTAGTTAATGAATCTGGATATTTTAAGGCCTAATTCTACTCTATAAACTAACCTACACCTATAATTTCATTCATTCAGTCACAATTCACCTATTCCAAATATTTCTCTATCTACAAAAGCTCTCAAGGACCTCATTGAAGACCTCCAAGAAATTCTGTCAAGCTGTGCATCAAAACTCTCAAATTCTTCCAAGTTCTTTGGTCTTCTCACTCAAGGTATGTGGGTATTTGACCTTAGGGTACTTTCACCCATGGAACCCAACAAATTCTCTACTTTTTTAATCAATTAAAGTATGTACTTTTATGGGTTCTATGAATTTTCTTTCAATTTCATCAATTGAGTTTAATTACATGATTCTCTACTCAAATATGTATGAATTTTATGATATTGCATGATTTTTCAATAAATCCTCTTACATGATATTTAGGGTTCATGATCACAATATTGGTTTTGGTTAATTCTTATTAAATTGCATGAATTATGATTCTACTAATGGTTATGGATCTATTTTAACATAAGTTGATGATTGTGGTATTGAATTGAAGAGTTTTCTATAAATTTTCATACATTGGTCTTTAGGATTTATAATGTGGATTATGGGTATGTTCAATTATACTCCTATTGATGTTATTTTTTATGAATTTTGTATGGGCTGATAGAAAATATATGATCATGCATGGTTTTAAGTCAATCTCATGATTTTCAAGTCAATTGGTCATGTATTCATGTTTTTACGATAATTTCAAGTATAAGCTATGATCATGGATTTCAATGAAAGCTTTATGAATGATTTTCAAGGTTTACGAATGACTCATGAAAAGTTATGAATGATTATTCAAAGATGTTTTAAGCAAGTTAATGATAGGGTGAGTTAAGTCCCTAAAGATGTTAATGAACAAAGATATATGATGATGAAAGGTCTACACTCATATTACATGAGATAAATTTAAGGAGCTATTCTATGATTATGTTCTTATGAAGAGTGGACGGGTAGTAAATATGAACTCTCCCACATGATGTTGACCTTTTATCTTATGGTTTGTCTATTCCGTTGAGAGTTTACATAGCACTGAGTGGACCTTGGGATAGGCATTCCCTCCCGTAGTAAAGGCAATAGACCCATAGTAAGGTCCCATTGTCCCATAACTACGTTCCACCATATGATAAAATGATCACCCGTAGTAGAGGCTTGATTCCTTAAGGGTCACCCGTAATTGAGGCTAGATCCTTCATGTAGCTTAGTGAATCCATTTACGCATATATGAGTCTACCATGGTAAGTAGTCTCCCCCTTTTCTCCGATGTATGGGTAAACATTAGGACTCTATGTTATAGTTCACATGGTTTATGTCGGTTAGCGGTCATTCTTACAAAGGTAACAAGGTCCCTCTCTCAATGTTCAAGGTATTTGTTACTATAACTAATATGTCTCTTACAAAGTAAAGTATATTTTTCTCACTCATGACTTTATGACTCTCAATATGATTTAATATCCTTACCACTACTTAATAATTTGCAAGCGCTTTTATGATTCCTCAGTATAACTCATAATTTTTCATGCATTGTATAAGTCCTCTTCATATTATTGCATTATGGTTTAAATTGACAATTGCCTTATTATGATTCACTATTACATGTAAACGGTCTAATTATTATATGTTCTAGCGTTGATCATACGTCATTGCTTTTATCTCATGTATTGCATTGCTCACATACTTCGTACATCCAAAATACTAATACATACTTCTTTTGTTTGCCTATACTGTCTTATAATGTAGGGCTCATCGATCACCCTACACACTCTCGTGGCTAGATAGAAGACTTGTTCACTTGATTTGGTAAGTCCTCATGCTTCGGGGACTACCTATCAAGCTTATTTCCTTTCTTGCTACCCCTAGACTATGTTGCTATTTTGAGATGTTTCTTTCTTTTTTTGACAGCTAGTGGCCTGTTCTATGCCCCCACTTATGTTAGTATGATTGAGGCATATTTAGATATAGAGTTGATGTAGTCCTTTTTAACATAGGAAGTGAGATTTTATTTTCATTTCTAGACTTCCATGTTTGAGATTATTCTTCCGCTTGTTTTATAATGTTTTATTTTACCTTACGAATGTAATGTATGCTAAGAGAATTGGTAGGGATCCTTCAAGCCCCCGATCACCATGTCACGCTAGGCTCCTGGTCTGGGTCATGATAAACTTGGTATTAGAACACAAGGTTAGAGTGTCCTAGGGTATCTAAAATACTACGTTAAGTAGAGTCTTATTCATCGGTGTGAAGTGCGCCTCATATATGAATAGGAGGTTACGAGGCATTTTAGGAAGTCTTTCACTTCTTTTATGATCTATGTCGTGCGATGGAGTTGTTCCCTAAGGTTCTTTTCTTAATTATTGGTCTTTGCGATTTTAAGAAAATGCCTCCCAGAAGACAAGTCCCTCAAGCCAATGATCCTTTAGCCAATCCAGTTACCCATGCCGAGTTTCGGACCACATTCACTATGCTATACCAAGTTTTTTCAACCAAGGGGTTGCATGTCCTCCTAATGCACCTACTCCAGCTTCAAGGGTAAGAGATTTTGCAAGAATGAACCCTCCCGAGTTTTATGGTTCAAAAGTTGATAAATATCCCTTAGAGTTCATTGATGAAGTGTATAAGATGGTTGATATCATGGGGCTGTCTTCTGAAGAGAAGGCAGAGTTGGTGGCCTACCAAATCAAGGGTGTTTCTCAAGTGTGGTATAACCAATGGAAGGCCGAAGAGGTTGGAAGAGGTCCCATAAGTTGGGAGAATTTCAAAGTTGCTTTTCTCGACCGCTTCTTCCCACTTGAATTGAGGGAGGCAAAGGTGATAGAGTTTATCAATCTCAAGCAAGGTAATATGAGTGTGAGGGAAAGTATGCTCCTTCTTTGGTAGTCGACTCCCGTGTCAGAATGAGTAAGTTTATTTTGGGGGTGTCGGACTTAGTAATAAAAGAGTACCAAACCGCTATGCTTATCAAAGTGATGGATATTTCTAGGCTCATGATATATGCCGAGCAAATGGAGAAAGAGAAGTTGAAAGGGATGTCTAAGAGAGATTCCAATAGGGCTTGAACCGATAATGGTTCATCTTTTGCTAATTCCCAGGTGTCTAGGCCTAACAAGGAAAGACGTCCCTTTTCCCCTTGTGAAAGGTATGGTAGGACTCACCAAGGAGAATGCATGGATGGTAAGGAGGGTTGCTACAAGTGTGGTAATATGGGGTATAAGATGTGGGATTGTCCAATGGCTACTAGAAGAAGAAGGGAAATGGCTCGAGCTACTTCATTCAGTATGTTATGAGTTTACTTTGGTTATGGCAATGATTGGTAAGGGTTGGTTTTGTATTCGTTGTGCCATGATTGACTTCATAACCTAGGTGGTTGAGTTGTGGTATCAATAAAGGTTCTAGCCTTCGACGTTCATCCTCATGCACCCTTACGTTTTAGATTTTCCATACCATTTCATATGCATGCATGCTCATGAAGTCGATATTAAGTTATGTTTTAAGTTGAATTTAAAGATCACATGTTTCATTCATTTTTGATATATCATTGCATTCATGTTGGGCAGCTAGACAATCATTCATATCACGACCCAACCCCGTAGGCCATAACTGGTATTCGAATTGGACACTCATATACATATCTGTTATCTGTAATCGATCAACACCCATATGACATGAAATTTATACGGGTGGAGCATCATCTCAAAACTGTCACATATACATATATATCAAAACCACCTGTCTCCTAGGAATCACAATTATCAAAAATAAGATAGAATAGTGCGTAAGACGACAAAGCTTTCATTACATGTACGAACTTCCCACTATATACATAATGCGAGCCGACAAGGCTGCCACTACGAATGGGAACGTTCCAAAACATGAGTCATACCAGTACAAATGATAACATCTATATAAAACCCACACATGTATCTACAGACCTCTAAGAGGATTAACAATAGCATATAACGGGACAGGGCCCCGTCGTACCCCTAAATACACAAATATATACATTATAAGGATTAGTACCACACGTTCAGGCTTCGAGACAATGGAGCACTTCAAACCCGTTGAGTAGAATCCTAAGTTGGCGGCTCTCCAAAATGAGTATCTGTACCTGCAGGCATGAAACACAGCCCCCCGAAGAAAGGGAGT
Organism: Solanum dulcamara; assembly: GCF_947179165.1. Taxonomy (NCBI): domain Eukaryota; kingdom Viridiplantae; phylum Streptophyta; class Magnoliopsida; order Solanales; family Solanaceae; genus Solanum; species Solanum dulcamara. The sequence continues at coordinate 29,762,009 of NC_077248.1, read as the reverse complement.
CAGTACGACATATGTACGGAGTATATAAGCATAAAATACAATAAGAAATATCATAGCTAAAGTAGAGGTTTCCTGAGACCAGTATGATACTCAAGAAGTCACTGTACCTGTACCTTATGAAATAAAGTCATGCATGCTTATGTCATATATCATATCCGGCTCTTCAGGGACTCAGTGAATCTGTCGTATACATACATATCATATTCAGCCCATCATGGCCTCATGTCATATCATCATATACATATATACCGTATCCGGCCCTCTAGTGAGGAACTCGGTGAATTATGCAGTGAAACTGTGCACGAATACATACCCGACCCGGAACTCGGTGAAAGATACTTAAGGCATGCACGAGTAGAGTAGTGAGTAAACATATGCATTTAAATCATTATTTGAGACTCAATAGAATAATTCAAATGAACCATCATTTGAAAATCAAGACAATATTCATTTCAAGTAACCTCCGATTGACCTTATAAATTATTCCAAATATGAATTATATAGAAGTATGATCTATACTAAAATACGACTTATACATACTTAGATGGCTGGAATCATACATATGAATCAAGACATATCGATATAAATTCTGAAAATTGAGAACATTCGCCATCCTAGTATATCTAAGAATAAGAGCTTCGTTGGAATTCTATATATTCGTCGTCCATTTGTTTCATAAGATCATGCCAAAAGAAAGAAAGGTTAGCTTTACATACCTTTAGCGTTTACACGAATATATTGCCCAATATTTTCTCAACCTATATTAAAACATTAAGCACTATGATTAAGCTATGGACAAGAATAAAATGTACTCTACCGTTAGTAGGTTATTTCTAAAAAAAATTGGACAGCACCTCCCCTATACCGCTCACTTTCCCCCACTTTCAAATCAGCCATATAATCATCAAGTAATATCAACATTCCAAAATATTGACATAAAACAAGATTTATTATTGAAAATAAGCCTAGAATGTTTCCACCCGAATTATGTTATCCAAAACAGTAAGTTTAGAAAACAGCGTACCTCACGTTGTATCCAAATTCTGAAATTGAAAAAGGCAAAAATGGACTTGATGACCTTCTTGAAACTTTTAGAGATATGTTTTAAGTTTGCAACCTAAAAAAAATCAATTTAAAATTCATTTTGTACAAAACGATATCATCAAAACACTAACAGCTATACATGAGGAATTTTTCAATCCAGAATCTAGACAAAATTTGTCTCATGATTCATCCCCTTGTTTCGATATAATAACAGAAGATATAGACTACAACATAAATATAAGAGTTGTAAGTAAGTGTATTAGCTTTCCAAAATATGTTTAATATCTAAAATAAAAGGTATACACAATGGAGATATTCCAGAATTACTACCAGCTACACAATCCCAAAAATGGATTGGAACACTCACAATCTTCATACACCTTTTTCCTCCAAATTCAAGAACAATAACTCATCAATAATATCAAAACAATATCAACCATTATTATACATCATCACTAAGCTAATTTCATCCATTTAAGCTACCTAAAACAATCCTTTAACCCATAAATCTCAACAAATCACAAACGAGTTTTGTTTAATTCTTATTAAATTGCATGAATAATGATTCTACTCATGATTATGGATTTATTTTAACATAAGTTGATGATTGTGGTATTGAATTGAAGAGTTTTCTAATTTTTTTATACATTGGTCTTTAGGGTTTATAATGTGGATTGTGGGTATGTTCAATTATACTCCTATTGATGTTATTTTTCATGAATTATGTATGGCCCGATAGAAAGTATATTATCATGCATGTTTTTAAGTGAATCTTATGATTTTTAAGTTAGTTGATCATGTATTCAAGTTTTCACCATATTTTCAATTATAAGCTATGATCATGGATTTCAAGTGATTTAAATGAAAGATTTATGAATGATTTTCATTTATGAATGACTCATGGAAAGTTATGAATGATGATTCAAAGATGTTTTAATCAAGTTAATGATAGGGTGAGTTAAGGCCCTAAATATGTTTATTAACAAAGATATATAATGATGAAAGGTACACTCACATTACATGAGAAAAAGTTAAGGAGCTATTCTATGATTACGTTCTTATGAAGAGTGGACGGGTAGTAGATATGGCCCCTCCCACAGGATATTGATTTTATGTCTTATGGTTTGTCTATTTCATTGAGACTTTACCTAGAACCGAGTGGACCTTGGGATAGGGATTCTCTCCCGTAGTAAAGACAAGAGACCCATAGTAAATTCCCATTGTCCCATAACTACGTGCCACCATAGGATAAAAGGATCACCCGTAGTAGAGGCTAGATTCCTTAGGGGTCACCCGTAGTTGAGGCTCGATCCTTCATGTCCTAGTGTATCTACTAAGGCATATAGGAGTCTACCATGAAAAGTAGTCTCCCCCTTTCCTCTGATGTATGGGTAAACATTGGGACTCCATGTTATAGCTCACATATTTTATGTCGGTTAATGGTAGCTCTCACAAAGATAAAAAGGTCCCTCTCTCAATGTTCAAGGTATTTCTTACTATGGCTAATATGTCTCTCATAAAGTAAAGTATGTTTTCCTCACTCATAGTTTTATGACTCTTAATGTGATTTAAGATCTTTACCACTACTCAATAATTTGCAAGATCTTTTATGATTCCTCAATATAACTCATGATTTTCCATGCATTGTATAAGTCCTCTTCATATTGCATTATGGTTTAAAATGACAATTGCCTTACTTATGATTCACAATTACGTGTAAATGGTCTACTTATTATATGTTCTAGCCTTGATCATACATCATTGCTTTTATGTCATGTATTGCATTGCTCACATACTTAGTATACTCAAAGTACTAACGTATACTTCTTTTATTTGTGTCACGACCCAACTTCGTAGGCCATGACTGGTGCCCGAGTTGGGCACCCATACGTACCCTTAGCCCCACTTAGTACATTAATCGAATAAACATAGGTAATGATTAGAAGGGATCTCTAAACAGATATAATGCACGAGTGCCGCTAGGCCATCACGAAACACAAAAAAAACCCAAAATATATATACAAAACCCACATCTCATGTCTACAGACCTCTACGGAATGATATCCTAGTCATATGACGGGACAGGGCCCCGCCGTACCCCTGAACAACGTATATATATATACAACAGAAAGTGTCAATACCAAAATAGGGCTCCGGACAAAAAAACACTGTCGACCAACATGGTGGATGTCCTAAGCAAGCGGATCTGCAAACCAATTGTCTGTACCTGTAGGCATGTAACGCAGCCCCCGAAGAAAGGGGGTCAGTACGGAAAATGTACTGAGTATGTAAAGCATGCACTGTAATAAGTAAAGTTATTTCCAGAGCAGAAAGTGCAAAAATGAGCAAAATATCCAGAAATATCAAATGCTTATCAAACCACATATAATGGGTTGTAATAAGTAAAGTCATTACTGCAATAGAATGTACAAAACTGAGCAAAATGTCCGGAGATATCAAATGCTGATCAAAACCTTAGATAATGTATGCAGAAAAACATATGCCATATCCGGCCCCATTATGGGACTCGGTGAATAAATGTGGTCGCCCTCCTGTCATTGGCGCCACAGCACAGCATAACACCAGAATATGGAATATCTCCGTAACAAATCATATCATATCATATCAAATGGCCATATCAAATCATATCATATCACATCATATCATATCATAAGCATATGTGTACATGGCACATCATAACTCTGTGGCATAACATACACCACCCCATGTACATGTCATACCTACCCCCTCACGTCGAGACACGACGAATAACGCAGAGAAGTATGCACGATAACATATCCTGGCCCAGGCTCAGTGAAGGAAGCATTGAGGCATCCACGAGTGGAGTAGTGAGAAACTATATGCAATTTAAATCATATTTAAGACTCAATGGAATAATCAGAATGAGCTATCATTTAAAAATTGAGACGAGACTCATGTCAAGTACCTTTCGAAAGTTACCCTGGATTATATCAGAATAAATCTTCTGGAATCATATAGACGTATCGAAGCATAATAAAATACCTTTTGGAAATCAAGGAATTGGCCATACTAATGGCTCTAGGAATAGGAACCTCTTTGAAATTATATAAAAGTCATATTTTTGTTTCATAAATACCATACCAAAACAAAGATTAGCTTTACATACATATGTCAAAACATGAAAATCGAAAGAATATGCTTTACATACTTATGTCAAAAACATGCCAAAAGAAAGAAAGGTTTTACATACTTATAACAAATACATGCCAAAAGAAGAGAAAGTATAAGCTTTACGTACTTATGACAAAGACATGCCAAAAGAAAGAAAGGTTCGCTTTACGTACCTCTTATGGATTACTCTTAACTATGCTCGCCTCGTCGTCTCTTGAACCTATTTAACATGAAATTAATACTAAGGTTAATAAACTTTCACTTTCCAATTCCAACTCTACAACCAAGTCTCCATAGAGGTCCTTTCCTTATTCATTTCCCTCAACTATTCATTACTAGCTCCGAATCTACCGAAAATCGGGCAGCATCTCCCCTATAACTTCAACATCTCCGAGTTCTCAACTCGGCCATAATGTCAACAACCATACCAAAAACAACAGCCAGCAGCATGTATACAAGTAAATCACTTCAAATTTACACAATACAAGCTCCAAATAACTTGTTCAAAACTACGATACCAAAGTAGAGTTTTTAACCTTTATTTCGTAAAATATTTAATCATACCAAATGGAGGGTCGTGTGGATGCAACCAGCATCACCCACATCCATTTTTGAGTCCTTTACAGCCCTGCAATACGCAATTAAACCACCACCAAACTGCAGCACCACCAAACAACACACTACGCGACTTCGATTTAACTACTACGACTTCCATTTAGTTTGTTTCTAACGTCAAGCATCCTTATACATTTTTTTCCACTTCCAGCATATTTTAAGACATGTAATATACTTCATAACATCATCATAAAGTCCAGTTCAAAACAGAAAACTTTACCTTTCCTGAAATTCACCAAAACTCGCCAAAATTTGCCTCGGAATTTCCTTTAGCGCAGCTGAAACTTATGGGCTGTTTGGTAACATTTTGGGCTGACTCAAACCCTAAAATTTCATTACGAACATCTTCATAACATCATGTTATATCTCATATAATTAATTCTCGGCACGGAATCGGAAAACTTACCTTTTTTTCCTCCCAAAACCGTAGCTCTTTCTTCTTTCTAGCCTAAGTTTCTCTTCTCTTCTCTTCTTTCTTTCTCTTGTCATTTCGTTTTTCTTGTATTAAAATCTCTAGATGAGTGTGGAAATTAATGAGTCATAAGACTCATATATATATATATACAACTTTAGGGGTGACACATGTCATCCCCTAAGTGGTGACACGTGTCAAGCCCTAAGTGGTGACAAATGTCAAGATCTAAGTGGTGACACATGTCAAGGTTTCATTGGTCCAACACACCCCTTTTCTCCAATCATGGGCTTCCATGTGGCATGTGGGGCCCACATGAGTCTTCTTGAAGACTTTGTGAAATTCCCATTTTACCCCTAGCCTTCCACAATATTACCATAGGCCACTTTGCGAATTTTCCTTTTTGCCCTTTGCCTTTTCCAATATTTCCACACTATTAATGATCATAAATAATATTCATATCCAACTTGTATATTAAATAAATTTTCGCATATGTTCATTCCCTTAACTTTACCACGGCTACCTTAAAACATCCAACCGTATAAAATACGGGATATAACATCCTCCATGAGAAATTCCAATTTTTGCCCCTTACTTTTTCTAATATTTCCAAGTCGAAATTCCAATTTAGTCGTAAGAATTTTGTATCCAACAAGATCAACCATAGCCTTGCCCTTGACTTATTACCGTTATCCCGAAATGCCCTAATGTGCAAAATACGGGTTATAACAGTTTGCCTACATTATCTTGTAATGTAGGACTTGGCGATTACCCTACACACTCTTGTGGCTAGATAGATGACTTGTTCACTTGATTTGGTAAGTCCTCATGCTTTGGGGACTACCTATCAAGCTTATTTCTTTTCTGGCTACCCCTAAACTATTTTTCTATTTGGAGATATTTATTTCTTGTTTTGGGAACTAGTGTCTTGTTCTATGCCCCCACCTATGTTAGTATGATAGAGGCATGATTAGATATAAAGGGTTATCCCGGGTCTACCCCCATTGGTGAGTCGGTTATTGCTAGAAAGGTCTATAAGGGTTGTCTCGTGTCTATCTTGTATAAAGTTGTTCCTTGTGATCTCATTGAGCTTGACATGGTAGATTTTGATGTTATACTTTGGATGGAATGGTTACATTCATCTTATGCTTTCATAGATTGTAGGACTCGCTGAGTCAAGTTTCAATTCCCAAATGCGTCTATTCTTGAATGGAAGGGTCATGATTCGGTAGTGAAGGATAGGCTCATTTCTTGTCTTAACGCACGAAAGTTGATTATTAAATGTTGTATTTACCACATTGTGATGGTTAGGGATGTTGACTCCGAAATTACTCCTCTTGAGTCAGTCCCCGTAGTTAATGAGTTCCCCATTATCTTTCTCGATGACCTTCCTGGTATCCCTGTTGAAAGGGAAGTTAATTTTGGTATCGATCTTCTCCCCGATACCCAATCTATCTCTATTCCTCCCTACCAAATGGCCTGGAGGAATTAAAAGAGTTGAAAGAACAATTAAAGGACTTGTTGGAGAAAGGATTCATAAATCCAAGTATTTCTCCATGGGGTACTCCCATGTGGTTTGTGAGAAAGAAGGATGAGTTGCTTTGAATGTGCATAGACTACCCACAATTGAACAAGGTAACCATTAAGAACAAATATCTGATCCGTAGAATAGATGATTTGTTTGATCAATTGCAAGGGAAACTTTTCCAAGATCGATCTCCAGTCCGGCTACCATCAATTGCATGTGAGGGAGTGTGATATTCCCAAGACCATATTTCGAACAAGGTATGCTCACTTTGAGTTTGTAGTGATGAGTTTTTGTTACACCCCGTAGTTTTGAACCTTGGAAGGTTCTTAAGCTTCTTAAGTATCTTGAAAGGTTCTTAAGTTTTTGAAAGAATTCTTAAGTTTCTTAAAGCTTCTTAAAGCTTCTCAAGCTTCTTAGAAGTTACCATGGGAGCCAGATAGCCCATAACGCTATCAAAAGACTCTAAGAAAGGGAGAATGTGACACCTCATGATAGGGAAGATTGGAAATAGTATTGTAAGAATCTGAAAGAAGTTGGAGACCAAATAATGAGTCGTAGGACTCGACTTACTTACATAAGATACCAACTTAGAAATATTACATACTTAAGCTACTTGACTACATACCAAGCTTACGTAGCAAGGATTACATAGGTTCGTAATGTAAGACGAGATTACGAACCCACAAGCAGGAAAATAGAGTGACATGTGGAAGTATGAGAAAATAACACATGGCAGCAAGGGAGAGTGCCATATGGAAGCAGCTGGAGCAAGGGGGTGGACCCAACCTACCACATGGCAGCCTATGGTAGGAGGAAGGGATGTGTTGGACCAATGAGGGCTTGACCGTGTCACCACTTAAGGCTTGACATGTGTCACCACTTAGGGGTTGACATGTGTTACCCCCCTAAAGTAGCCTAATATATATATATATATATATATATATATATATATATATATATATATATATATATGCTATGACTCATTCTTATCTACAAGAAAGTCATTTATCTTCCTAGTTCAAGAGACTTCTAGAGAAAGAAAGAAGAGAAGAAAAATCTAGAACTAGAGAGAGTAAGCCTCCGATTTCGTTCCGTCAATTAATTATCTAGGGTATACCATGATGTTATGAAGATATTATTAATGTAAATTTATGGTTTGGAGCAGCACCAAAATTTTAGCAAGCAGCCACAAAGTTTTAGTTGCGCTAAAGGAACTTCTAAGGCAAGTTTCGACGAGTTTGACGAGTTTCGGGCAAGGTAAGGGCTTCCCTTTCAAATTGGAGTTTATGTATTTTTTATGAGATATATTACATGTCTTAAATAAGGTTAGAAGTGGAAAAATTGCATAAGGATGTTTGACTTTAGAAACAAACTAAATTGAAGTGGTTATAGCTAAATCGATGTCGAGTAGTGGGTTGTCGTTGTGGTGCTGCAGGTGCAGCTGGTTGGGTTTTGTGTTGTAGGGATTTAAAGTATTTTAAAAAAGGGTGTGAGTTCTGATGGTTTTATCCACACGACCCTCCATTTGGTATGGTTAAATATTTTGTGAAATAAAGATTAAAACTCTATTTTCGTATCGTAGTTTTGAGCTAGCTGTTTGGAGTTGTATTGTGTAATGTTGAGGTGGTTAAATTGTATATATGCTGCTGGTTTTTGTTTTTGTTATGGTTGTTGACACTGTGGCTGAGTTGAAACCTCGGGGATATTGAAGTTACAGGGGAAATACTGCTCGATTTTCGGTAGCATCGGAACTAGTAACAAACTAGTCGAGGGTAATGGATAAGGAAATGAATCCTATTAGTACATGGTTATAGAGTGGGATATTGGAAAGTTAAAGGATATTAATCTTAGTATTAATTTCATGTCAAATAGTTTAAGGAGGTATCAAGGCAAGCCGGATTTCAATTAATCTAGAAAAAGATATGTGAAGCTTTCTCGTGGCATGTCTTTGGCATAAGTATGTGAAGATTTCTCTTGGCATGCCTTTGGCATATGTATGTGAAGCTATCATTCTTTTCTTTTGGCATTTTTTAGACTTAAGTGATTGATATACGAAATGTGGGGATAATTCCATTTATATAACTCCAAGTATGACTCATAAGTCTTATTTAGTTCTTGATGGTAGAATTCCTATACTAGTTGAGTTATTGCCTCTCAAGGCTTCTATGTGATGGAGAGTAGTAAGTATGTAAAGTTATCTCGTTTTGTTTGGCATGTTTTGGGATAAATACGTAGAGCTACCCTTCCTCTTGATATATCTTTGACATAAATGTGGTGCTATGATAGTAAGCTAATGCAATAAGAAGGTTATGATACCGAGCCCATGACGGGCCGGGTACGATATATGTAATGATGACTCTTTGAGGAAAAGTAGAGACTAGGTAAAGCTTATTCTTTTTATTCCTTTGGCATGTCCTAATTATAAGTAAAATGTGATACGAGCTCTAGGGTAACTCCATTTTTAAGTCCTAAATGTAATCCATATCTCTTATTCACTTCTGAATGTCAAACTCTTGTAGTAAGTTGAACTACTTTCCTTGAACTCTATAGGTTGAGAAGTACTGGATGCATAAGCTCCTAGTCCTAAGGACTATGTGACGACGAGTATCCCTGATTCTATGAACAATTAGTATTACTTTAGTACATGTATAGGGTCCTCGATATCCTAAGTGATATACGCCTCAATGGCATTTAGAAGGCACTCGAGATGGCTACACTACTATTCTGGTCCTCGGACGATAGCTTAATCTTCTTGCATTATCGAGTCTCTAATAATGATTTAGATTGTATATGGTTACTCAGTACTTGATTAGTGTATACTGTAATATATATTTCACCGAGTCTTGGGACGACTATAATATAATTATTATTATATGATATGTGGATCAGACCGAATATTCCTCGGCATTACTATATGATATGTAGATTGGACCGAATATTCCTCGGCATTACTATATGATATGTGGATCAGACCGAATGTTTCTCAGCATTACTATATGATATGTGGATCAAACCGAACATTCCTCGGCATTACTATATGATATGTGGATTGGGCCGTCATTCCTCAGCATTATTATATGATGTACGTATTTGGCCGTACGTTCCTCGGCATGTACGTACTATATATATGGATCGGGTTATACGTTCGATAGAGCTAATAATATATATGTGCATATAATGATAAAATGATGTAGATGGTACACCGAGTCCCCAAAATGTTCCGGACACAGTACGTGATGGTAATATGTATAACTTTCTTTTATATGATGCGAGTACAGTAAATGGTTAAATATTATACTTGCTCCCTACATCCTTACTCCAACTGTAATTTCCTTATGATGTCCATGCTTTACATACTCAGAACATATATCCTACTGACCCCCCTTTCTCGGGAGGGCTGCGTTCATGCCCGCAGGTACAGATACACACTTTGGGGATCCTCAGCGTAGGAGTTCCACTCAGCAGTTCAAAAGCGCTCTATTATGCCGGATCCTAGTTTTGGTATTAACCCTAGATGTATATATTTATTTGTTCATGGGTACGGCACGGGACCTGTCCCGCCTTATGTTACTGTTCTTACTCTTAGAGGTCTGTGGACATGTATGTGGGTTGTGTATGAGTTGTATATGTATGTATGTACAGTAGTGCCTATGATAAGCCTCGCCGGCTTATATATTATCTTTCTTGTTGATGTGCTATAACTTAAACAGGGGACAAATTTACTTACAAATAGCAGGGATATACGTGAGTGCCCAGTTCGGGCACCCATCACCGCCTATGGGGTTGGGTTATGACAAAAGTGGTGTCAGAGTGGTCCTTCCTCAGAATGTCTACAGACTGTGTCTAGTAGAGTCTTGTTTATTGGTGTGTTGTGTGCCACATCTATAAACAAGAGGCTACAGGGCATTTAGGATGTCACCTTTCCTTTATATCTAAGATCGTGCTATAGAGACTAGCCATAGGACATGAAATTCCTTTTTCTAACCTTTTGGTTAAGCTGAAGAACGACATCAATAGAAGAAAATAACGGATGATATTGGAAGCTACCCAGTATACAGGTAAGTAATGGTGTGAAAGAGGCATGATTGATAAGGTAAGAAGATTGAAATATGATTGAAATGTGAAGTCGAAGATTGAAGGGAAAAGTAGACATGAAAGTGTAACGGGTGTAGTTCGAGTTGGATATACGAGGTAAGTCTATTATTTTATACTGTTGTTGATATTGGGCGCCCTGTGTGGCGGTGATATGAATATATATATATTTATTGGCCATGTGAGGCATTATTGGTATTTTTTGAGTACAGGTTTGGGATAGTAGGGAATATAGAGGAAGCTCTGCTGAATTATTTTTTGAAATAAAAAGAGAATGAGAAATAAGGTTGTAGTATATCTTGAGATATTGTATCCACAGTAACGATAAGATCCGACTAAACTAGGAGTATAACTGACTTTGGAAAATTAGTAAATTGAGGCATGGGTGTAATTAGAAGGTCGATATTGATATGGTGAGAAGAATGGTGATGGATATGAACATCTTAAGACTGCCTGTGAGGTATTATGGATGAGAATGACGAGGAAGGATAAGGGGGTTAAGTACGCTTTCTCCACCAGGTGGAATTAGTCCAGAGTAAGGATTGTGAATAAAGGTTAAGAAATGTTACCCTCCGGGATTGACCATGAGCAGAATATCATGTGAATATAATGAGGATCATCATAGAAGTATGTAGGGCCTAGTAACGAAGTAACTAAAGAATATAAGGATGAAAGCACAGAAGCAGAAATGGGTATTGTGTATATGTACCTCCATCGTGGAAAATAGTAAGACCCCTCAAGGATGAGGGAGGTAGATCTTCAAGACCATTAATGCGTTGCGAGTCCATTAAGAGGAACAAGTGGTATTCACTAGGATGAAGATAGTGTTATAGCAAAGCTAGAAACACGTGTCATCAGAGTATTAGTTCCCCCGAATGGAGAATTGGACACGATTATAAGCACTAGTGACGTACTGATTGGGATGAAGGAAATGCGGCTTCGACTAAGCTACTACATTAGTTATATGACTCGAGTACCAGTACTTGGAGTAGATTGTGTACTATTTATCGAGAATTCTAAGCACCCCATGGTTGTATTAAGATTTCTTATAGGGGAAACCTAGAGTATAGATAAGTTAACAAAAGGTGTAGACATGGTGCAGTATGTCAAATATGTTGGAACAAAATTATATGCGTATGAACAGTTGAAAATAAACAGAGGATGACATGGGTACGCCCTAAAGAGGAGAAGTAGATGAGAGAAATACATGTGTGAGATGAAATCAACTGACACTATCACATGTTGACAAGAATACTTAAATTTTAAGTGAGATCCCATACTGACACAAGTTAGCAGGATCTCAAGGCCAACAATAAACAGATAGGAGCCGCGGTATCTGAGACCATGAAAAGAATCATTAGTAGAACCCTAAGGGATGGGTGCCTACCACAAGGGGCGAATACGATAAGAGAGTAGGACTGAGCAAACTAAAGACCGTGTAAAGGGTAGTTGGGCCGTGTTTGGGTAAAGATTAAGATATGTCAACAACGTCATTGACCACTGATATGGTGACATACAAGTAGCAATGAGAAAGAACAGAAAATCTCTTACGGTAGGAAATAAGGAGACCAAGAAGTACCTAAAGAAAGAAAAGAATAGAGTAGGACAAAATAGCATTGGCGCGAGCAAGTTTTAGTGTGAAGTCAATATATAAAGCAAGATGGGACGGCAAATGAAAAGATTATATCTATCTTATACAAGTTGTATCAGAATGGTTATACAACCTATGTATATGTATATGTTCAGTATAGGGTCAAGTGAGAAGTACACAAGAAAAGGAGCTAGGATGTTTTGGATACGTTACAGAGAGATGTCAAGATGGGTTAGACCAAACTACCGAGATGGGGTGAGTACTAAGGGAAAATTAGGACCTAGCCATGGTTGAACCAGCGATCTATCCCGACGTTGAGTGTAAGACAGGGGAATAGAGGGCAAGGCAAAGCATGAAGACTAGCAAGAAGACACTAAGGTAAATCTTGGGCCAGGTTGAGTGCCTTCGTACATTATTGCAAGGATTGCAATGGAACGTGACACGAGGACTTCCTAGAGGGGTCACCCATCCTAATACTACTCTCGCCCAAGCATGTTTAACTTCAAAATTCTGGTGGGATCAGGTGCGTTAGTGCTGCTATGATCGGACGAGATAGAAGAATCTGAACTAGCAGCGAAGCAACGACACAAGATTATGTACCTAAAGTGTTATAAGTTACGTTAAGGAAATTGTAAAAGGGCTTAAGCAAAGCAAGCAGGATTAGTTGATTACGAACAGATGGCACACTTGTATGCCACAGTTCTTCAACATAATACCAGTTAATGATAGGTAAACCACGGAATGGCTATACAGGTCATTGTGTAAGGGGACTTTAGCACAACTTGGTAGCCGACTCTGTTGGGAAAAAAACAAAACCCAGAAAGGTAAGGGTACCTGTTGATGTCATCTATTGGAGGCAAGGAGTAATACACGAGGTTGAAGATTCCACAATACAACCCTGGCTGCAAGACTCACTTTGCACTCCATGGACAGATGATTCTATATGAAATGTTATCCGCAGATTAACAATATCAACCCATGTTCCTTCAATCAAGAACTACCTGTTCAGCTGAGATGATGTGAATTTATAGGTCGAGAGGGTGGTGAGACCTTACAGAGTTCTCATAGTTGGTCTCGGATGAAGGAGCCTAATTTACAGCTTACTACTAAAGATCAGTCCATGAAGAGATTGGGAAGATAGATAGGTCTTCGTACACTATTGTACCCTCTGATTGAGGGACAAAACACGCTTACTAGCTAAATGCTAGAGAATATGTTCCTGGCCTATACGGTTGACTTCAAAGGTATCTAGGACAATTTCCTACTATCTGTCAAGATTACTTACGATACTAACTGTTATTCTAGTATCCAAATGAACTCATACGAGACTTTTTAGGGCAAACAGTATAGGTCGCCAATTGGGTAGTTAATATTTGTAAAACACGACTAATGGGCTTGGACATGGTCCGATAAGTTGTATAGAAGGTGAAGCTCATGCAAGAGAGGTTATTATCCACCCAAAATTGATAGAAGTCATACGTAGGTAATCATCATCGACTTTTAGAGTTTCAAGTTAATGATTGGGCATTTACGAAGGTACCACCCACAGAGAAAGTAATGAGATACATCAGGAAAGAGGACCTTAGTCCCATATACATTGGCCGTATCAGATCCTCCACCGAATAGGCAAGGTTGCCTATAAGCTGGACTTACCAGCGAATCTGAAAGCAGTACATCTAGTCTTCTATGTATCAATGCTTAGCAAGTGTGGTGGTAATCCAGCCCGAGTATATCTCGTAAAGGATATCTAGGTCACAAAGGAGTTATCCTATGAGAAGTAACCTATCGCTATCCTAGATCGGCAAAGTAGGAGATTGTGAACTAAGGATATAGCTATTATCAAGGTATTGTGGCAAAAAAAAATCGCGAAGAAATGACCTGGAAAACTGAAGAGGAAATAAAATACAGGTATCCGTACCTACCCCTTACGCTACAGGTAATCCCAACCTTTGGGACTCTAATATTGATTACTCGGTGAAAGTATGTGTTATTACGATAGAACAGAGAAACTCTATAAGATCTTGAGGAGGGTTTTGGTTCACATTCGAGGATGAATTTTCTAAAGGGGGGAAGGATGTTATACCTCATACTTTTGTACCTTGAAAGGTTCTTAAGCTTCTTAAGTGTCTTGAAAGGTTCTTAAGTTTTTGGAATAAGTTTCTTAAAGCTTCTCAAGCTTCTTAGAAGTTACCATGGGAGCCGGATAGCCTATAACGCTATCAAATAACTCTAAGGAAGGGAGAATGTGACACCTCATGATATGGAAGATTGGAAATAACGTTGTAAGAATCCGGAAGAAGTTGGAGACCAAAGAATGAGTCATAGGACTCGACTTACTTATGTAAGTTATCAACTTGGAAATTTTACATACTTAAGCTACTTGAGTACAAACCAAGCTTACGTAGCAAGGATTACATAAATTCGTAAAGTAAGACGAGATTATGAACCCACGAGGAGGAAAAGAAAGTGAAACATGGAAGCATGAGAGAGTTCCATGTGGAAGCAAGGGAGAGTGTCATTGGCATAAGATGGAGAAAAGGGGTGGACCCCACCTTCCACGTAGTAGCCTATGATAGGAGGAAGGGATGTGTTGTCCTAATGAGGGCTTAACACATGTCACCACTTAGGGGTTGACATGTGTCACCCCCTAAAGTAGCCTATATATATATATATATATATATATATATATGTTATGACTCAGTATTATCTACAAGAAAGTCATTTATCTTCCTAGTTCAAGAGACTTCTAGAGAAAAAAAGAAGAGAAGAAAAATCTAGAACTAGAGAGAGAGTACGTTCGACCAAGGAAAAAAAGGTAAGCCTCTAATTTTGTTCCGTGAATTAATTATATAGGGTGTAATAAGATGTTATAAATATGTTAGTAATGTAAATTTATGTTTTTGAGAAGAACCAAAATGTTAGCAAGCAGCCACAAAGTTTTAGTCACGCTAAAGGAACTTCTAAGGCAAGTTTCGACGAGTTTGATGAGTTTCGGGCAAGGTAAGGGATTCCCTTTCAAATTGGAGTTTATGTCTTTTTTATGAGATATATTACATGTCTTAAATAAGGTTAGAAGTGGAAAAATTGCATAAGGATATTTGACTTTAGAAACAAACTAAATTGAAGTGGTTATAGCTAAATCGATGTCGAGTAGTGGGTTGTCGTTGTGGTGCTGCAGGTGCAGCTGGTTGGGTTTCGTGTTGTAGGGATTTAAAGTTTTTTAAAAAAGGGTGTGGGAGCTTCTAGTTTCATCCACACGACCCTCCATTTGGTATGGTTAAATATTTTGTGAATTAAAGATTAAAAAAACTCTATTTTCGTATTGTAGTTTTGAGCTAGCTGTTTGGAGTTGTATTGTGTAATGTTGAGGTGGTTCACTTGTATATATGCTGATGGTTTTTGTTGTTGGTATGGTTGTTGACACTGTGGCCATGTTGAAACCTCGGGGATATTGAATTTATAGGGAAAATATTGCCCAATTTTCGGTAGCATCGGAACTAGTAACAAATTAGTCAAGGGTAATGGATAAGGAAATGACTCCTATTAGTACTTGGTTATAGAGTGGGATATTTGAAATTTAAAGTCTATTAACCTTAGTATTAATTTCATGTCAAATAGGTTAAGGAGGTATCAAGGCAAGCTGAATTTTAATTAATCCCGAAAAAGATATGTGAAGCTTTCTCTTGGCATGTCTTTGGCATAAGTATGTGAAGCTTTCTCTTGGCATGCATTTGGCATAAGTATGTGAAGCTATCCTTCTTTTCTTTTGGCATGTCTTAGCCATAAGTGATTGATATACGAAATGTGGGGATAATTCCATTTATATAACTCCAAGTATGACTCATAAGTCTTATTCAGTTCTTGATGGTAGAATTCCTATACTAGTTGAGTTATTGCCTCTCAAGGCTTCTATGTGATGGAGAGTAGTAAGTATGTGAAGTTATCTCCTTTCTCTTGGCATGTTTTGGGATAAGTACGTAGAGCTACCCTTCTTTCCTCTTGATATATCTTTGACATAAATGTGGTGATATGATGGTAAGGTAATGCAATAATAAGGTTATGATACCGAGCCCATGAAGGGTCCCCGAGATCCTAAGTGATATAGGCCTCAATGGCATTTAGAAGACACTCAATATGGCTACACTACTATTCTGGTCCTCGGATGATAGCTTAATTTTCTTGCATTGTCGAGTGTCTGATAATGATTTAGATTGTATATGGTTACTCAATACTTGATTTGTGTATACTGTAATACATCTTTCACCGAGTCCCAGGCCGGCTATAATATAATTATTATTATATGATATATGGATCAGACTGAATGTTTCTCGGCATTACTATATGATATGTGGATCGGATCGAATGTTCCTCGGTATTACTATATGATATGTGGATTGGACCAAACGTTCCTCGGCATTACTATATGATATGTGGATCAGACCGAATGTTCCTCGGCATTACTATATGATATGTGGATTGTACCAAACGTTCCTCGGTATTACTATATGATATATGGATCGGGCCATCGTTCCTTGGCATTATTATACGATGTGCGGATCGGGCTATATATTCCTCGGCATGTACTTACTATATATATAGATCAGGCTGTACGTTCTACATCGCTAATAATATATATGTGCATATGATGACAGAATGATGTAGATGGTACACCGAGTCTCCAAAATAGGCCGAGCACAGTACGTGATGGTAATATGTATGACTTTCTTTTATACGATATGAGTATGGTAAATGGTTAAATGTTATAATTTCCCTCTGCATCCCTACGCCAACTATAATTTCCTTATGATGTCTATGCTTTACATACTCAGTACATATATCCTACTGACCCCCCTTTCTCGAGGGGATGCGTTCATGCCCGCAGGTACAAATACACACTTTGGGGATCCATCAGCGTAGGAGTTCCACTCAGCAGTTCAGAAGAGCTCCATTATACTGGAGCCTAGTTTTGGTATTAACCCTCGATATATATACTTATTTGTTCACGGGTACGGCGGGGGCCCTGTCCCGCCTTATGTTATTGTTTTTACTCTTAGAGGTCTGTGGACATGTATATAGGTTGCGTATGGGTTGTATATGCATGTATGTATAGTGGTGCCTATGATAAGTCTCACCGGCTTATATGTTATCATGCCCGTTGATGTGCTATAACTTAAACAGGGGATAAATTTACTTACAGATAGCAGAGATATATGTGAGTGTTGTGTTCGGGCACCCGTCATGGCTTACAGGGTTGGGTCGTGATAGTTTTGGGTTGATAAATTTACCGACGGTGCTTATAGATCTAATGAATATGTGTTCAAACCCTACCTTGATTCTTTTATGGTGGTCTTCATTGATGATATCTTGATATACTCTCGGGGTGAATAAGAACATAAGAAACACTTAAGGGTTGTGCTTCAAACCTTGAGAGATAGGCAATTGTTTATAAAATTTAGTAAATATGAATTTTGGTTAAAAGAGGTGGCTTTTCTTAGTCATATAGTGTCTGGTAATGGGATCAAGATTGATCCTTAGAAAATAGAGTGGTGAGAAATTGGCCTAGACCATTGTCTCCTTTGGACATTAGGAGCGTTTTGGTCCTAGATAGGTATTATAGAAGGTTCATTGAAGGATTCTCTTCTATCTCATTTCCTATGACTAAATTTACCCAAAGAAAGCAAAGCTCATATGGACTGATGAGTATGAGAAGAGTTTCCAAACTTTGAAAGATCATTTTATCTCCTCTCCTATCTTGACTTTACCAAAAGGATTAGATGGATTTGTGGTTTATTGTGATGCTTTAAATATTTATTTGGGTTGTGTCTTGATGTAAAACATCAAGGTTATAGTGTATGCTTCTAGGAAATTGAAAGTGCATGAGCGTAACTACCCTACCCATGATTTTGAGTTAACATCCATTGTATTTGCTTTAAATATTTGGTGGCTTTATCTCTACAGGGTACATATGGATGTGTTCACTGATCACAAGAGTCTCCAATATGTGCTCCCCCCAAAGGAACTCAATCTAAGGCAAATGAGGTGGCTACAAATCCTCAAGGACTATGATATGAGTGTTCATTATCATCTGGGTAAATCCAATATGGTTGTCAATGTACTTAGTAGAGTGTCTATGGGGAGTGTAGCTCATTTTGATGAAGGAAAGACAGAGTTGGTAAAGGATGTTCACTGGTTGGCTTGATTAGGAGTGAAGTTGAGTGGTTCCGATGATGGTGGTATGGTTGTTCATAACGGGTTCGGATCATCTTTAGTGGTGTATGTTAAGTCAAAACAAGACCTTGAACCGACATTAGTAGAGTTAAAGAAGTTGGTAAAAGAAAAAAAGTAGAGGTCTTTTCACAAGGGGGAGATGGGTACTTCACTACCAAGGTCGGTTATGTGTTCTGAATATGGATGGCCTAAGGAGTTTGATCTTGAAAGAGGATCATAATTGTTCATACTCTATTCATCCCAGTTTGACTAAAATATACTGATACTTAAATGAGCTTTATTGGTGGGGTGGTATGGAAAAGGAAATAGCAAGGTTCGTGTCTGAATGCCAGAATTGCCAATAGGTTAAGGCCAAACACCAAAGGCCGAGTGGCCTAGCACCATTGAAATCCCTACTTGGAAGTGGAAATATATGAATATGGATTTTGTAGTGGATTTGCCTCGTACTCAAAAGCATCATGACTCAATTTGGGTGATTATTGATAAAATGTCAAAGCTGGCTCACTTTCTACCAGTCAAGACATGTTATAATGCCAAAAATTATGCTGAGTTGTACATTCATGAGTTATGAGATTGCACAATGTGCCATTGTCAATTATTTTGGATTGTGGAACCCAATTCACTTCTCATTTTTAGAGATCATTTCAAAGGGGTCTTGGTACTAAAGTAAAGCCAAGCACCGCCTTCCATCCTCAAATCAATGGGCAAGCCGAATGGACAATTCAATCACCAGAGGATATATTAAGGGCTTGTGTGTTGGAGTTCAAGGAAAGTTGGGATGACCATCTACCTCTTATTGAGTTCTCCTATAATAATAGCTACAACTCAAGCATCAAGAGAGTGCCATTTGAGGCTTTGTATGGGAGATGATGTAGATCTCCTATTGGTTATTTTGAAGTAGGTGAGATGACCTTGTTGGGTCTCAATTTGGTGCTTGATTCTTTGGACAAGGTGAGAGTAATTAGAAAAAGGTCGAAGATGACTCAAAGTCATCAAAAGTCCTATTCCGATACTAGGAGAAGGGATCTTGAGTTTAATATTGTCATGACCCAACCCCGTAGGCCGTGACAGGTGCCCGAACTAGACACTCACATATACCCCTGCTAACAATAAGTAAACTTGTCCCTTGTTTGAGTTATAATATATTAATAGGCACGATAACATATAATCCAATGATGATGTCGTAACATGTAGGGTCGTTCCATAATGAACACACGTGCGAGCCGACAAGGCTTCCACGACAAAAGGAATGACCCAAAACATAAGACATATAGGCATAACTGTACACATGTATATATACAACCCACATACATGTCCACAGACCTTTAAGAGTAAGAACAGTAACATAAGGCGGGATAGGGCCCCCGCCGTACCTATGAATAAGACACCATATACATCAAGGGTCAGTACCAAAATATGGGCTCCATCATAACAGAGCACTTCCAAATTGCTGAGTAGAAACCCTAAGCTAGCGGATCTCCAAAGTAAATACCTGTACCTGCGGGCATGAAATACAGCCCCCCCAAAAGGGGGGTCAGTACGATAAATGTACTGAGTATGTAAAGTATAAAATACCACAAGGAGCGCACAATTGACAAAGGGATGTAGGGAACAAGTATAACAATTAATAAATCACTGTAGCTGCATCTTGTAAAATGACGTTATGTATCTCAGTGTCATATTTTGTACCCAACTCACGGACTGCAACTGGGTAACTGTAGCCATGTGGTCGAACACTAGTAAGCTAGACCTCAGACTTCAATCGGGTAACTGTAGCGAAAGAGCCTAAACGCAAGTAAGCTAGAAATGGACTTCAACAGGGTAACTGTAGCTAAGGAACCTGACACAAGTAAGCTAGACCGTGGGATTGAACCGGGTATTTATAGCTAAGGGATCGAACCAAATTAGAGTCGGTGACCAACCGAGCATCTCTGAGAGTGCCTCCAAACCACATACCACCAGAATCGTCGCGATATGGGGGCTCTGTCCCACCATATGTTACTATTAATATTCTTAGAGGTCTGTAGACATATGTGTGGGTTATACGTGTAAGTTCTGTTCAGTTATGTCTACATGATGTATTGTAAATATTAAGATACTATGACAGCCTTGTCGGCTGGCACGACCTTTCATGATATAATACAAATGAAAGAGGCAACAGGCATGAGAATTCTATGACCCAATGTTGTTCTTATGTATAGTTCTTATATTGATCGTTACATCCGCTAGATATGTATATGGGGGCCCAGGTCGGATCCTAGTCGTAGCCCACAGGGTTGGGTCATGACAGAAGTGGTATCAGAGCAGTTCGTCCTTAGAGTGTCGACAGACTATGTCTAGTAGAGTCTTGATTATCGATGTGTTGTGTGCCACATCTATAAATAGGAGGCTACAGGACATTTAAGATGTTTTCTTTCTTTCATATCTAAGGTCGTGCAATAGAGTCGATTCATAGGAAGTGGAATTCCTTATACTAACCTCTGATTTCAGAAGAAGGACAACGTCGATAGAAGAAAATGAGTGACAATATGGGAAGTTGCAAAGCACACAGGTAATCCAAGGCACGAGAGACTTGTGCCAAGTAGGGAATGGAAATACGATTGACATGTAAAGTCAGAAATTGAAAGGAAAAAGTAGATAAAGTTGAAAATTGAAAGGAAAAATGGACGGAAAGACTAACAGGCGTAGTTTGAGTTGGACATGTGAGGTAAGTCCATCATTTTATACTATTGTTGATATTGGGCGCCCTGTGAGGCTGCAATATGATGTGATATGATACGTATATATGTATCTTTATGCGTGCTGGCCCTGTGAGGCATTATTGGTATTTTCTGCGTGCAGGTTTGAGATAGTAAGAAATACAGAGGAAACTCTGCCCAAAGTTTCCATGAAACAGAAAGAGAATGAGATATAGGGCTATAGTATATCTTGAAAGGTCGTGTACACAATAATGATGAAATTTAGATAAACCACAAGTATGGCTTATCTCGAGAAATAAGTTAATTGCTGAATTGATGGAAATAGAAACTAGGAGGTCGATATTGATATGGTAAATCGAAATTGGAAAAGACTTGTGACCCTAAGAAGATGATTTAAAGAAGACTGATAGATCTGGATAGAATGATATATTAAGGTACCGACTAAATTGATATTTTTATATATACGTAACAAAAAAAGTAAAGGACAAGAAATCTCCTCTATAGTGAAATAGGAGGAAACTTGAGGGTAAGTAAGAGAAGTGAAAGAAAGTGTGACAAACTAGACTGTGAGTGCATGCCGGTATAGTGAAATGTGTAAAGCAGAATAAGTTAAGTGGAAGATAGAAAGGCAAATAGTGAATGAATAAGAAAGACTTACACAGATTTATAGGGAATGTTCAGAATAAAAGGTCAAGTGGTATCCACTAGAATAAAGCTAGTATTATGACGAAGCTTGAAACACGGATCATCAAAGTATAAGTGCTACCAAGTGGAGAATTTGAACCAATTATGAGCACAAGATAATTATTAATCGGGATAAATGGAATGTGTCTTTGAATACACTGCTATATTAAGGATACTACTCGAATACCAGTGTTCAAGACTGGAGTTGGTACTGTAAATTGAGGGTTCTAAGAACCTGATGATAGTATTAAGGTTTCGTACATGGGTAACCCAAAGTATAGGGGATGTAAAGGAAGATATGGAAATAACGCAGTATACTAAATAGGTTAGAAAGGACTCCTATGCATTTGGAAAGCTAGAAATAAATAGACAATGACATGGATACACCCTAAAGGGGGGAAGTGGACAAGAGAAATACAAGCATAAGAGAAAATCAACTGACGTTATCATGTGTAAATGGGAATGCTTAAAATTCAAACGAGACCCCATAAGAGATGGATGCGAACATACCAGCACTAATACACCGGATTCCATCAGAACTCCGAAGTTAATCATGCTTGGGCGAGAGTAGTACTAGGATGGGTAATCCCCTAGGAAGCCCTATACGGCTATGATATGAGATGATATGGATGTATATATACATTGGCCTTGCATGGCATTGTTGGTATAAAGAAGTATTGTGGATATGTGACTCCACCATGAAAGATGATAAGACCCTTTGACTTAGGGGATGTAGATTTGCAAAACAACTGATGCAACTTACAAATGGCGGTATGCCAAGAGTAAAACCAGGTGATTACTCGATAAACAAAGTCGGTGGTAGCCATATAACTTCTATATTCGAATACATTAAGGGAAGGTATAAGATGGTTTGAACCAAAACCTTTAAGGTACAACCAGTACTAAGGACAAAAGCTATAGTGGAGCCCTAACATCAGATGAAGTAAAAAATGATACAGGTTTACGTACAGACTAGTATGGCAATGCTAAGGCATCTTCCGATCCACTTTAAGTTCCTACACATGTTCGTGTAAAGGGTACAATATGATGCGTGGTAAGAGAACTGGAAACAAGAAATGGAAAAGAAATATCACCTGTTCTCTATGCCTATGGGTAACCTACCCTCTTAAATTGACTATATGGGTTAATAAGAGGCCTTTGGATGACAACCAATATAGAGAAATCTTGAAGCACTCGTAAGACCTTATGAGACTACTTAACATTCGAGGATGAATTTTCTAAAGGGGGGAAGGATGTTATACCCCGTACCTTTGTGCTTCGGAACATCTTTTTACGCTTCTTGAAAGTTGTCCCGTGACCCACATTATCTATAACATGATTAAGTAACTCTAAGGAAGGGAGGATGTGACGCCCCTTAAGAGTGAAGGTTGGAAATAGGTCTATAAGGATTTGAAATAAGTTGTAGGGAAAGTAATGAGTCGTAGGACTCGACTTACTTGCATAAGCTATCAACTTGGATGTTATACGTATTTAAGCTATTGGAGTACGTGTTGAGCTTACGTAGTAAGAAATACATAGGCACTTAAAGTAAGATGAGATTACGAACCCACAAAAATGAAGCAAGCAGGTGACAAGTAGGTGACACACCTACTTGGGCTAAGTAGGTGACCCACCTATTTAGGGTGGACCCCACGCTGCCACGTGGCAGCGTATGATTAGTTGTATGGTGTGAGGTGGCACCCTAGGGTGGCTGCCACATGTCACCCCTGGGGATGCCACATGTCCCTTTTTAAGGACACATATATATACATGTGTATTGCTGATCAACATCGTTTTCAGCATCTTTGCCTTAGAAAAAGTAGAGAGAAAAGCTAGAGAGCAAGAATAAGAGAGCTATGGCTAGGGTTCTTCCAAGGTAAGTTTCCCAATTTCTCTCTGTGAATTAATTATTTAAGGTATCCTACGGTGATATGATGGTGTTTGACAACATAAAATTTATTGTTAGGGAAAAGAGGAGGTTTTTGTTCTTGTTAACAGACCCGTTTTTGAATGATACTACTGTTAGTAAAACTAGTATAACTCCTTGTGTAAGGCTTTGTTTCAAGTGATTAAAGATGTTTTGGAAAGATATTTCATAGGGATATAACTTTTATTTAGCCTTTAAAACCCAGTTTTTCTTTTCTCTTCTCGTAAAAGGGTGGTGAAGCATGGGGGAACTGCTTCCCAGATTTCATTTTAGAAATTCTACAAGGACTGCTGTTGGTAATTTGGCATATCGTTTTGTACAAAATTGCTGTAGGAGTGATTCAAAATTGTATGCGACCTTAAGACACATGTATATAACTTTTATTAAGTACACAAATCTTGTTTCCCTCAATTACCCCTTCGAAACTAAGCGACAATACAAGACAGTAGGATGTCCAAAATTCACATTTTGATAATTTTGGCGAGTTTGATGAGCTTAGGTTAAGGTAAGGGTTTTTATTTCTATTTGGAGTTTATGGTGTGTTTATGAAGTGTATTATACGTTGTGTAAGTGTATGGAAATAGGTAAATTCCATAAATATACTTGACGTTCGAAATAAACCAAATTGGAGTTGCTATAGTTAAATTGTAGTCGAAGCAACGTGTTGTGCTTGTGGTGTGTGGCTTCAGGTGCGTGGTGATGTGTTGCAGGGCCTCAAAGTGTTCTAAAATAGGTGGGGAAGCTTCTTGTTGAAGCCACATGACCCTCCGCTTCATACGGTTAAAGGTTTTATGAACTAGAAACTAAAAACCCTATTTTGATATCGTAGCTTTGAGCGAGTCGCTTGTAGTTTGTATTATGTAATGTTGAAGTGAATTGCTTGTATATATGCTGTAGGTTGTTGTTGTTGGTTGTATTTATTTCTTAGGGATTTCATTGGAAATTTGGATAGGGCATGTTATAGGGGAGGTGCTGCCCGATTTCCATTAAATTTCTAGCTAACTAAAGAACTAGTCGAGGAAGCGAGCGAGAAAATGAGTTCTATGAATACTCATGTATAACTTAAGACACTGAAAATTCTAGGGTTGTTGATATTCATACTTCTTTCGTGGTAAATAGGTTCAGAGGACGAAGAGGCGAACACGGTAAAGATTAATCCGTAAGAGGTATCTAAAGCCTATCTTTTCTTTCTTTTGGGCACGTGTTAGATTTAAGTGACAAATGATATGTGTATGAAGCTTGGGGTAACTATATTCATGAGCTCTGAACATGATTCATGATTCATAATTTGTTCTCACTTCTGAATGTTAAGACTCTTAAAGTAGTTAAGCTTCCATCCTTCAAGTCTTCTATATGCTGAAAGGTAGTGTATGTAAAGATTAACTCTTCTTTTCTTGTGGCATGTCTTAGCCATAAGTGGTTGGTATGTGTGATGTGGAGGTAGTTCCATTCTTAGAACCCCGAGCATGACTCGCTAATCTTAGTCACTTCTTGATGTTAGAACTCTCGCGATGGTTGAGTTATGGTCTTGTAAGCCTTCTACGTGATAAAAAGTAATACATGTAAAGCCTATCTCTTTCTTTTCTTGAAATAGGTTAATGTAAGTGAAACTCCTTCTTTTTCGATAATGTAAACAAAAAAGTCTATGATCTATGATATGAGTTAGAGACAATTCCATTTACAGGTTCTGGATGTGACTCATGACTTGGACTTACTTTTAAATGGTAAGGGCCATGAAGTATTTGAACTACGACCCTTGAGCCTTCTATATGCTGAATAATGATTGGAGCTGTAAGCTCCTATACCTAGAGACTCTTTGACACACCTTATGATGATATTCGGGAAACGTTTGTTATGCTACCAAGTTTTATGTGCACGTATATGCATTATTATATTATATAGGGATCGGGCTGGACTTTCCTCGGCACTAACCTGTTATGTATAGGGATCGGGCCGTACATTCCTCGGCACTAACCTGTTATGTATAGGGATCAGGCCGTATGTTCCTCTGCACTAACCTATTATATATATGGATCGGACCGAATGCTCCTCGGCACTAACTTGATATATATGGATTGGGCTGTACATTCCACAGCGCTAATAATATGCATGTGCCTACCGTGATAGCTGATATAGGTTTAATACTGAGTCTTCGAGTGGGCCGAATACAGTACGTGATACTGGTAGACAAGAATTTATTTTATGAGGTGCAGGTACAGTACCCTACTAAATGCTATACTTGATTTCCTGCATCCCTGTTTCAGTTGTTATCTCAGTTATGTTATGCTTATATACTCAGTACATATGTCGTAGTGACCTCCCTTTCTTTAGGGGGGTGCGTTTCATCCCCGCAGGTACAGACACAGGTTTTGGGAGTCCGCCAGCTTAGTATTCCACTTAGCTAGTTTGGAAGAAGCTCCATTGATTCGGAGCCGAGTTGTAGTACCAAACCTCCTATGTATATATTTGTTTACTTAGGGGTACGACGGGGGCTCTGTCCCACCATATGTTACTATTAATGTTCTTAGAGGTCTGTAGACATATGTGTGGGTTATACGTGTAAGTTCTATTCAGTTATGTCTACATGATGTATTGTAAATATTAAGATACTATGGCAGCCTTATCGACTGGCACGGCCTTTCATGATATGATACAAATGAAAGAGGCAACAAGCATGAAAATTCTATGACCCAATGTGGTTCTTATGTATAGTTCTTATATTGATCATTATATCTGCTAGATACGTATACGGGGGCCCAGGTCGGACCCTAGTTGCAGCCCACAGGGTTGAGTCATGACACAACTATAGGCCAAATTTTAAAGGCAAAAGTGCCAAATGTTCCTAAACTCATACCGATTGCCTCGACACTTGTGCTGACCATGCTTCTAGCCTAATTTGGCCATTCCAAAGGTGATGGAACTATACAAATATCATTTTGAGGTCATTTTTTTCCTGAAGTAATGGCCAAAGTCAACTTTTAATATTGTAAAAGCTCTAAAACAGGGAAACATGCCTAAAATCCAAACGAACGACCAGGCGACCAAAGAGTTAGTGCCAGGAAGTTATAAATAACTTGGGGTCACTACGTAAATGCTGTAAATAATGGAATGAATGCTAAAATTAAAAAATGACCTGGAGGGTCATTACAACATCCACTACTAAAAGAACTTTCATCCATGAAAGTAAGAGTCAAGAAGTACCTAAAGGCTCAAATAAATCGGGGAACTGTGCCCGCATCTCATGATCAGTCTCCCAAGTAGCCTCCTCGACTGGATGATGCCTCCAATGGACCTTAACCACATGAATGACTCTGGAGCGCAACTGCATGGCATCTCTGGCCAAAATAGAAGTTGGCTCCTAATATAGCTAAAACGATCATCCAAGTCAACTGCATCATATTGAAGGACATGAGACTTATTTAAAACATATCGGTGTAGCATCAAAATATGAAAAGCTGGATGAATAGCTAAAAAGGCAGGGGGGAAAGCTAACTCATATGCCACTTCGCCAACTATCTTCAATATCTCGAAAGGGATAATATACATAGGACTAAGCTTGCCCCCTCTCCAAAATCTCATCACTCTCTTCATGGGAGATATACAGAGGAATACTCTGTGACTATTGGCAAACTCAACAGTCGACGCCTACGATTTGCATAGCTCCAGTGTTTACTCTGAGTTGTTCTGAGCCTATCCTGAATCACCCTCACCTGATCTAAGGCCTCAACACCTACCATATAAGGCCTTAAATGGGGCCATCTGAATATTAAAGTAGTAGTGTTTTTTGTACGCAAACTCCGCCAAAGGGAAAAAATGATCCCACTAACATCTAAAATCCCTAAAACAAGGCCGAAGCATGTCCTCGATAACCTGTATAGTGCGTTTTGTCTGACCATCAGACTGCGAGTGGAAATCTATGCGAAGGTTAACACAGGTACCTAACTCCTCCTGAAAAGTCCTCTAAAAGCTAGATGTGAACTGTGAGCCCCAGTCTGAGATGATAAAAATAGGAATAACATAAAGGCAAACCCCTCCCAAATATAGATACGGGCTAACCTCTCAATACTATAGGAAGTATGAATGGGAAGGAAATATGCTGACTTGGTTAATCGATCCACGATGACCTAAATACTATCAAGACCACAGGAAGTGCGAGGTAACCCTACAATGAAATATATGGTGATCCTCTCCCATTTCCACTCGGGAATGGGCAATCTCTAAAGCTCACAACAGGCCTCAAATGCTTGGACTTAACCTATTGACAACCTAAACAATGCAACATATAATCTGCAATATCTCTTCTCATGCCGGTCAACCAGTAGTGCTTTCTCAAGTCATGATACATCTTAGCAGTGCCTGAATGGTTAGAATATCTGAAGTCATGGGACTTACAATGGATCATCTAAATCAAACCCCCAACTCTCGAGACATAAAGACGACCACCAAACTTTAAAACCCTATCTAAATCTAAGGTAGACAAACTGGTGTCACATCCAAAAACCCAATCTTGCAGTGCAACTAACTCCTCATCCTCAAACTGAAGGCTGCGTATCCGGTCCAATAGAGATGAATAAGCTCCCACATAAGATAACATACATCAAGAATTAGAGATGTCAAGTCGAATCATTCGGGTAGCTAAGGAATGGATTTCCAAAGTTAATGGTCGCTCTATAGTAGAGAGGAAGGCTAAACTACCCATACTCACCGCCATCTGATTCAAGGCATCCGTTACCACATTCGCCTTGCTCGAATGGTAGAGAATAGAGAGGTCATAGACCTTAAGAAGCTTAATCCAAAGATGCTACCTCGAATTAAGATCCCTCTAGATCATAATGTACAGAAGGCTCCTGTGATTAGTGTAA
Organism: Solanum dulcamara; assembly: GCF_947179165.1. NCBI lineage: Eukaryota > Viridiplantae > Streptophyta > Magnoliopsida > Solanales > Solanaceae > Solanum > Solanum dulcamara. The sequence continues at coordinate 29,733,174 of NC_077248.1, read as the reverse complement.
ATCTCGCATCAAAATCCATACAGGTAGTGACTCTAAATCTTAAGCGTAAAATTATCGCCGCCAAATCCAATTCATCAGTGGGGTACTTGTTCTTGTGCAACTTAACTTGCCTCGATGCCTAAGTAATAACCTGGCCCTACTGCATTAGTACACAACCCAAACTAATATTGGATGCATCATAATAATTGTGAATTCCTCGCCCTCAATTGGAAGAGTCATTATAGGAGCGGTGGTAAGCAACTTTTTAAGCCTCAAAAAGCTCCTCTCACACTCCCCCGACCATACAAAGAGGGATATCCTGGTGAGTCAATCAAGTTAGAGGTAACACTATAATAGAAATCCCCTCCACAAAGCACCTGCAGTACCCTACCAATCTGATAAAGCTATGATTCATAGTCATCAAGGTGGGCTTGGCCCAATCAAGAATAGACTCAATCTTTACTTGATCCACCATAATGCCATTGTTTGACACCACATACCTCTAGAATGCTACAGACTCAAGCCAAAGCTCATACTTTGTGAACATGGAATAAAGCCGCTAATCTTTCAAAGTCTGGAGCACTACTCTCAGTTGCTTCTCATGCTCCTCCCGGCTCCCCGAATATACCAGAATGTCATCAATGAAGACTATGACAAATAAGTATAAGTATGGCTTAAACACTTGTGTCATCAAGTCCATGAATGCGACAGAGGCATTAGTTAACCAAATGATATCACTAGGAACTCATAGCGGCCATAACAAGTCCTAAATACGGTCTTAGGGACATCTACTGTCTGAATCCTCAACAGGTGGTAGCCAGATCTCAAATCAATCTTAGAAAACACCACGACACCCTAAAGCTGGTTGAATAGGTCATCAATCCTAGGCATGGGGTAACAGTTCTTCACCATCACCTTGTTCAATGACCTGTAATCTATACACATTGCATAGTACCATCTTTCTTCACGAATAGGACTGAGGCACCCAAAGCAATACATTAGGCCAAATAAATCCCTTATCCAAGAGATCCTGAAGTTTAAAACTGAGCTCCTTGAGCTCTGCGGGGGCCATACGGTATGATGAGATGGAAATAGGATGAGTACCCAGCTCTACATCAATGGCGAACTCAATATTGCAGTCAGGAGGGAGGCCAGATAGATCGAAAGGAAATACAAATGCAAACTCTCGGATTATAGGTACTAAATCAACTATAGGGCCCTCCATAATCCCATCTCTAACATAAGCCAAGTATGCCAAACACCCGCTAGCTACTAGCCTTCTAGGCTGAACAAGAGAAATCACCCCAATTGGTATGCCACTGCAAAAGCCTACCAGACCACCGATAGAATATCACGTATGACTAAGGTAACAGTCTTGGCATAGAAATCCAAGATCGCACGATGAGGGGATAACCAGTCCATGCCCAGAATCAAATTAAAATATACCATATCAAGAAAAATAAAATCAACCCTAGTGTCACGCCCCTGGATAGTCACCACGCAAGATCTAAAGACATGATCCAGTACTAAAGAATTGCTTACCAAGATTAAAATACACAACGACTGAACTAATAGCTCCTGACTCATACTTAGCCTAGGGGAACAATATATAGATATATAAAAATATGTGGAGCCAAGATAAAATAAAGAGGATGCAGGCTGATGACATAATAAAGCAGTACCTATGATCACATCATCCTCAGCCTCAGCCTCCGCTCTAGCTGGAGCTACATAAAAGTGGGCCTGAGCTCCTCTACACTATGCATCGACTCTGCCTCCTAACCTGCCTTCCCCGGGATATCCCTGTTCACCATGATGACCACCCCTGCGATCCTAGTCCTAGCCCTGGCCTCCGCTTCTAACTAGAGGTACTGGTACTGGTGCAGATCTATCTGCCTGCAGAGTTAGTAAGGCTAGCTTGCGGTAAGGGAACTCACCGTACCAATGATCTAGATCCCCGCACTCATAGCACCACTATGAATGTTAGCTGAAAGTTAGAGGTCGGCCACTTCGACCAAAAGAACCCATTTGCGAACCACCTCGGCCCTGACTCGGACTAATACTAGAGACAACTTGATAGTGTTGGTGACCCTTTGTAGTCTAAAAAGAGGACTAGAAGGTGCAGCTGGATGACCGGGCTAAAATCTCTGGCGAGATCTATCATAGGACTCCCTGAGTTTAAAGCGGCGCCCATCATGGCTATCTCTTTGCCTTGCTCTCTTATCGCTTACCCCCTGGGCCTCATGATAGAGCTACTCAAGTCTGAGGGAATGGTATACCACCTCTAGAAATGAGTAGCCCACTAAAACTAAGGACTGAGTCTCGATCCATAATTGAAGCCTCAATCCTCTGATGAAGCACATAACTTTCTCCTCCTCTATAGGTAAGATCATGGTGGCGTGTCTGGATAGCTCATGAAATTGGTCCTTGTACTCCAATACAGTCATGGAACCTTGCTCCAATAATGAAAACTGATCTTAGAGGTGATCTCTGATGCTCCTGGGAATAAACTAGGCCAAGACTTTTAGAAACCAACAAGACACATACTGCACGACTGTGATACAAAAAAGACACATTCCTAAAGAAATCCTATAGCCTCTTGGAGCAAAGTCACAAATGTCTCTGCACCAATTCCCTAGACTCAACTTGACATTAGCTTTATACAAATGAGACAAGTGAACCTGGGGTTCTGATACCAACTTATCACGACCTAATTTATTAGGTCATGATGGAATCTACTACAATCCACCAGCAGGAAAGCTAACCCCTATCCCAGAACTCCGACTAATGGGATGTTAAGGTAGAAGACTAGCAATACTATCTAAAACAGTAAAGAAATAGTAAAAGCATACATGAACGGGCTGAAGCAACTAAATATATTTAAACTAAAAGATCCCTTTCAGAACCTGAAAATTACATATACAGAGCTATTGGCAAAATAGTACAAGTCTCAAAACTGGACCACGAAAATAGAGCTGTCTCAAAAAGAAAAAGATAGGCAAAATGTATAAGAAGAGAGAAATGGGTAAATCCAGGATGCAATATGCTTACCCTCACCTCCGATCATGACCGCAACTAGCTTGAATCAACATCGGTAGCTAGAACTCTGACCTGCATCACGAAAAGAGTTGAAGAGTATAGTATAAGTACCAAAACATCAGGTACCCAGTAGGCATCATAGGCCGACTGAGGAAGATAAGGAAAAAGTAAAATGAAGTGCAAGTATAAGGTAACAACCTGAATAGACCCCCATAAGCCCGACAGAAGCAACAAAAAGCTGAAGTAGAATGAATAGAGCCAAAAAGATTCCAATAATATCACCCTTTCTCGAACTTGAACCAAACCATTCCAAAACACTAATATCTTAACCCAAAGCTAAGAGCATATGAAAACTAGAACCGAAGATTTATCAGGAATCATAAATTTAACCACGTGTAAGATGGACTATAGACTTCAACCGGGTAACTATAACTAATGAGTCGACAAGAGTAAGCTAGACCACGGACTGCAATCGGGTAACTATAGCGAAGGGTCAAAAATGAGTAAGCTAGAATTCAGACTTCAACCAAGTAACTGTAGCTAAAGAGCCTGAACGCAAGTAAGCTAGACCATGGACTTCAACTGGGTAATTGTAGCAAAGGAACTAGACACAACAAAGCTAGATCGCGGGCTTAAACTGCGTATTTGTAGCTAAGGGATCAAACCAAATTAGAATCAATGACCAACTGAGAGTCCCAGGGAGTGCCTCCAAATCGAGTGCCCATCAATATATCATTCCCATCCACATATACCACCCGAATTATCGTGAAATCTCCCAAAATCAAGAACCAATTGATATCAGATTGATAGGAGAATAGGGAAACATAGAGGTAAGGTCACAAGCTAAGTTACTGCCTAGCTGAGGCTCATACTATTAGACTTAAGTCTGCTATATCAGTTTATATGGAGCTAACCATCCAAAATGACGTCGGAGAAATTTTAAGGCCTAATGGCACCAAAATTGTGCAAGTCTAAAGAAATCACTAATCGACGCCTAGACTAAGGCCCAACATGCTTCCAAACATATGTCCACAGGAAAAGCATCAAATGAGGCATGGATGAACAATAATACCAGGTATCATGCTTATATAGTCCAAAACTTTCCCAAAATAGTGTCTAGGACATGAATTCTAGGAATTTAGCAGACACCCTAACCTCTCCAACTAATAAAATTCAATATAAAATTGCCTACACATGCTCAGTCTCACGAGGGAAAAATCATAGCCTACCTATAGGCCGACCGCGCTCTCTCTAACTCACAAAACTAAAGCTTTTCCCTTACGAGAAGCCTTCAAATATTGCCATGCTATAAATAATAGAATCACAATGTTAATACGGTAGTTATGACACTAAAATTATCAAATTTGCAAATAGGATAATTTCGGAGTCAAAATCGAGAATTGTGGGACCCACTCCATAACTCATGAAATTGACTCCAAGAATAGGCTCCAACTACTATCCCCCCGCTCATATTCCAGAAAGGAACCCAATTCACACACCAAACAAGCCCCAAACCTAACATACATTCATGATTAATTACAAGCTTCAGAACACTAGAAACATAGGAACAAGGAGAAATTCCCTCAAAGGCATTATCAAATCAAAATTTTGAACACACCACTAGGTTCCCATATAAAATCTATGTAAATTAGCCTTTTGAACTGCCCAAATCTCCCAAGAATTGAAGGAGAAAACAAGGTTGGATATTGATACAAAATCTGGAAATGGTTCTTAAGAACTACCCTCACGTGTCACAAAAGAAACCACCCAGTGATTGCTTAAGCGACACCCACCTAAGAGGCATGCATCGCTTTAGCGACGTCTATTCGCTTAAGCGATACCCACCAAAGTGGGTTGTTTTCTTTAGTAAGCTCTTGGCCACTTTAGCGGCACTCGCTCTAGCGACCAAGGGTTTCTTAAGTGGCGACACCAGACACAGTTGGTGCAAGAAAGAGCTTAGCGTGCCGAAACCTCCGATGAGTGCTCAGGATTGGTTTGGAACTCTTTACAAGCAAACAAGATATGCTACCCCTCCATATTTGATGTTTAAGACTCAATAGTTCTTTCAAAATTCCCATAGAAGTTCATTTTAATGAAAAGTAGGTATAACAAGTGCTATTTTGAGCTAATTTCCACAATTGTCCTTAAGATTAGACTGTAAGCCTTAGAAAGCGAACAAGGGTCATTTTAGACCAAACTAACATTCTAGAGCTAATTGCGCTATCAGAATTTTTATTCGAGCGCATTTTCCAAGAATGTTGACCAAAGTCAACTATAGGCCAAATTTCAGAGGCAAAGGTGCCAAATGGTCCTAAACTCATACTGATTGTCTCGCTACTCATATCGACCATCCTACTAGCCTATTTGGTTATTTCAAAGTTAATGGAATCGTTAGAATTCCATCGTCAGTTTCCTGAAGTTATGATTGAAGTCAACTTTTTCAAGTTATAAAAGCTGCAAAACAGGGAAACTAGCCTAAAACCCTAACGAACGACTAGGCGACCGAACATTCAGTGCCAAAAAGTCATAAATGATTGGGGTTGCTACAGTAACTCTATAAATGACAAATGAATTCTTAATTTAAAAAATGACATGGAGGGTAATTACATTCGATCGATAATCACCCAAATTAAGACTGTCATTAATGAGATCTCCCAAAGTCTAGAATGAAATCCATATTTATAATCTCTCACTTCCACTTATGAAGAGTTATATTTTGATCCATGACACACAACCTTTGGTGCTTATCCTTAACCTATTGACAATTCGGACACTTGACAACAAAATCGATAGTTTCCCTTTTCATGCTATTTCACCAGTTGGCACGACCCAAGCTAGACCCTAGGTATGGCACGACGATTGAAATTTTAGAGGACTCTAAACAAGCCTCTTAACATATCATTCATAAGAATTCATAAGGTAATTAATATATAATAAGAAATATCATAAAAGCAGATTTGAAGTCTAAACGTAGATGTCTTGAATAAGAGGAATCAACTCAAACTCATACAAAAAGAAGACAACATAGAATCCATGACAACTAACATGCCTCTCATACTACTATGGATGGGACATAGGACATGTTACTAACTCACCGACTTAAGAAATGATGTCATAAGGAATAAAGGAAAATATAAATGACTTATCGTCGAAACATGAAGACTGACCAATATAAGAGAAGTAAGATCAATCTCTAGCCACGAGTAGAGTGTGCGTGATGATTGCTGACCCTATATTATGATATATTGTAGGTAAAAGTATGTGTTAGTACATGAAATGCACTAGGTATGTGAGAAGCATGCATGAAGAATAATAATAAGACATATTCAATATGGACATACGTTGCATGACCAATATCTTAAAACATGAGTAAAACTTGAAAGCATTTAGAGAATCATAAACATGTGTTCAAGAATCATAAAATATTCTCATAAGAGCTTATACAACATAACATATACATATTTGGGATATTAACTTTAACCGACATGTAAGAACATATGAGCTATAACATGAATCCGATGTAACTCCCATAGCGAGAAAAGAGAGGCTACTTGCCAAGGTAGACTCTATATCATAAATATAGCATAATTATGAGCTATTTATGGAACAACTAGGTAAGCCATAAAGGCAAAAACTATGATGGCAAGTAGTTTAGGAACTAATGGTTGCTAATAGGGTTCCCCATAATAATGTTCGCTCGGTGCTAAGTTCATCCCAATGGAATACATAAAACATATTCATTAGGAAAGTTAAATCAACCAATTCAACATCATAAAAATATAACATAAGAATAGCTCCTTGAAAACCATGATCATAACTTGAACTAGTGGGTACTTACCTTTCTCAGCATCCAAATCATCATATCTTGCATATTGTGAGAAAATATTTTACAATTCATGATTTTATACTTGAAATCATACTTGAATCATAATGTATAAATTTTATAAATCATACATAAATCTTTGATCATAAATTTATAGCTTGAAATATGAAAATCATAACATTATGCATGGGTCATTGGAACGTTATTGGAAACATGTAATTTAACATCAAATCATACATGAATAGACTATTGGAATGTAAAATGTCACGACCCAAACTTGGTCCATGATAGTGTCTATCATAACCACCGAATGGGAAAGCTGAACTCAACCTAAAATGCGGAAGTCAAACATCAATTTAATCAATAAGTAAAAACATAGAAAGGCAAAATAAGGAATAATATAATAAAAAGATTGAACTATGGTTTAGATGTGTAAATACGATATAAAATATACAAACTAACGCTAGTCCAATCCCTAGACTTGGTGTCACCTATACAGGAGCTTCTAAGTACAAAAGATGATAATGTATATATATATATATATATATATATATATATTCAATATAGAGTTGACTTTCAAAAATATAAGTGCAAGCCAATATAAAAAATGGAAAGTAGCAAGATTCTAATCGTCGGGGGCTCACCACCATCCAAATTTGGCACAGGTATAGATGATTAACCACTTTGATCTTCATAGTATTAACCATAATACCTTCACCGGAAATAGTACGGTCAAGGAAAGCAATTGAACTCAACCAAAAGTCACATTTGCTAAACTTAGCGAATAACTAACGGTCCTTGAGAACTTGCAACATAATCCTTAAATGGTCGGCATGCTCCTCTTCACTCTGAGAATAGACCAAATTATTATCAATGAACATAACTACGAATGTATCCAAATATTTCTTGAACACCCTGTTGATTAAATCTATAAAAACTGCAGGAGCATTTTTTAGTCCAAAAGTCATAATAAAAAATTCAAAGTGACCATACCGAGTTCTAAAAGCTATGTTTGGAATGTCACATTCCCTTACTCGGAGTTGATGATAACCTGATCGAAGGTCAATATTTGAAAAGTAACTTACTCCTTAAAGTTAATTGAACAAGTCATCCATCCTAGGAATGTGATACTTATTCTTAATGGTGACCTTGTTAAATTGCCGATAACTAATGCACATTTGAAGAGAACTATCCTTCTCTCTAACAAAGAGAACCAAATCATACAATGGAGAGATACTCAGCCTAATAAAGCCCTTATGCAACAAATCCTTCAACTGATCCTTTCACTCTTTTAATTCTATCATGGTCATTTGATAAAAAGGAATAGAGATAGACTGGATATCGATAAGAAGAACAATATCAAATTCTATCCCCCTTTCAAGAGGGATACCTAGGAGATCATTGGGAAAAACATCCAAAAACTCTTTAACAACCAAAACTGACTCAAACGTGGGAGCTTGGGAATTTGTGTCCCTAACCCATACTAGATGATAAATGTAACCTTTGGAAATCATTTTCCTAGCTATGCACGAGATGAATTGAACTTTAATCACAAATTTACTACCTTTTGATTGTAGGACTAGTTCATTAGGAAAGTCAAACTTGACCATACGGGTCATACACATATAGAAGCATAACATGCATGAAGCAAATCCATAATGAGAAAAATATTAAAATTGGTCATATCAAGCTTTACAAGATCAACTAAGATAATTTTATGAAAAACTAATACAGGGAAATTTCAATAGACTCTCTTAGCCACAATCAAATCACTAATAGGTATAGACTAAAAATGGATCTAACAAGATCTCGGGACTTACCATGAGTTTCATAGAAAGATAAGGAGTAATAAATGATAGAGTATCACCCGAATATAACAATGCATAAATATCAAAGTCAAAGACTTTAACCATACAAGTCACAACATCGAACAAATCCTTTAACTCCTGACGGATCTGAAAGGCATAAAATTTGTATTGGCACTAACCTCCACCCAAACTAGTACCATGCTGATCCGGTCGATTGGTAGTAGTCTGAGTCTGAGGCCGACCATCTCCACCTCTAGTAGTATTTGAAGGAAAATCCTTCACTTGATGACCTATCTTACCACAACCAAAAAAACACCCGAATCTACTAGATATTCTCTAAGATGCTTCTTCCCACACTTCTTGCATGGAGAAATAGGTTGACTACTCAGAGCTCCTCCTTGAGGCTTACGGTTAGACACCCTATCTTTGTTGAAATTAGGATCTAGAGTGTTAAAAAAATTTGTCCGGAGTACTTTTGGAAAAATTGAGGACGACCACCATTCTCACACTCAATATATGAGAAATTTCCACCATCGGAACAAGCCCTCTTGGAATTCCTTCTAGACCACTTCTTTAGATTCTCCTTCTCTATATTTTTGGTATATGTCATTAGCCTCATAATGTTCATCTCCTTGATAATTATGGCAGTTCCATATTTTTTTAACACTAAAATGGACACTCCTAAAAGGAACTTTCTCATACGAGCCCTTGGATCAGCAACCATAAAAGGAGCATATTTTGACAACTTAATGAACTTCAGGGCATAATCCCTCATACTCATATTACCTTGGTGCAAATTGATGCTCCTCTACCTTGGCTTCCCAGATCTCCAAAGGAAATAACCAATGAAGGAAAGCACTCTTGAATTCCTCCCAATCAATGGGACAATCAACTCCACCTCTTTCATCCTTTCATTACTCAGACCAAACTTATGCAACTCTCTTGAGTTGATAAGTGTACAATCCCAAAAGTTGAAAAGTCAAAATGAGGGAGATTTGGAAAAAAAAATAGGAATGTTCCAGTTCTCACAAGTTGACCTATGACTCATAGAGGATTCTATGAATTGTAGGACAAAGTCGTAGAATTGGGTCCTGAGTTCATTTTTGACTAAGTGCAGGGGGAAGTTGAAAATTCATTTATATTACTCGTAGGAGAGTTGACAACTCATAAGGGTGAGTCGTACAAGCCAAAGGTGCTTTCCAGTAGCTAATGTTCCATGTGCCTTGTTTTACGATTTGCGTCTATGACCTGTGAAGGAAATGGCGATCCATAGCGGACATCCGTAAGGTTGTTCTGGGTGATGCTTAATTTTGCATAGATGTAAAGATCAATTATTCAGTGTGGGAATAGATTTGGATATGTTTTAATGTTACAAGAATCCTCTAGCACAAAGTCTAATTGAAAGCTTCCTTACCGATTAAGTTTGGGTAAAAGATTTTACTTTGGTTGAATTCGAATGATAATATCTCCTAGAATATAAAGAATTTTGTATCCCATGACTATCAAATTAAATTTCTTTGATTCCTCTTTCCAACGCCACAAATAGCCTTATTTTGAGTTTGGAGTAAAGAATTATGACCGTTTTACTAGAGATTATCATATCAGAAATTTAGGATCTTAAGTAACAAATTATAGGAAAAAGCTATGAATCGTAGACGTGTTTACGTCTTGTAAAGATGATTTATAGAAGATCAGAGGCTCATTTTTTCAGCATTTTTCAGGGGTTGCCAAGATGAATAGGGTCTATGGCCCATAAACCTTTTGATGACTCATAAAGAGTGACTCGTAAGGTTTTTCGATCAGATTTTATGAGGGGTTGTTTGGTCTATTCCCTAAAAGTGCCTTAAAATATGTGGATGTTTCGGGGACTAAGTTCTCAACTATTGACTACCATAAGTATTTCTAAACTCTCATTCTCTTATTAACTATCAAAAATCAAAAGTTTTCTCTCCCAAGACCCCTCTCAAAGGTCTTCTTCTTCATCAAGTAATTTGCTAGCGTTTCTTCAAGATCAAGTCCCCTTTTTCAATTTCAAAGCTATAATTCGTCAAGATATGTGGGTATTGATTCATGGATCCTTTAATCAATGAATCCCAATTAATTCTCAAAGTTTTTCTATTTAATTCAAGTATGAGATTTTATGGGTTACATGATTTTTCTTCAAATTTCATGAATTAAGTTTTATTACATGATTCTCTACTCAAATATGCATAAACTGTCAAATATTGCATGATTTCAATAATTTTTCAATAAATTCTCTTGCATACTACTTAGGGTTCATAAATCCATTAATGGGTTCTCTCAATTATGGTTTAATTTATGCCGTCCTATATGATTAAGCATGATTTCTATTTAATTATATGATTTTAAGATGATTCCATATAAGTCATATATATTATGTTATGATTTCCAATTATAAGCTATATATTATGAGTATGAGTTGACAAGGCTTTCAAGCAAGTTACATGAAAAGTATGAATTGAGTTTTATGATGAAGTTCGAGTTAAGTATAAATGATGGTGGAGGATCTCTCACCTAGTTACTGATTAAGGAGATATTCTATGATTATGCTTTTATAAAGAGTGGACGGGTAGTAGATATGGTCCCTCCCACATGATGTTGACTTATTATTTTATAGCTAAAATTATTCCGTTGAGAGTTTACTTAGCACCGAGCGAGCCTTGGGATAAAGTATTTCTCCCATAGTTGAGCCATGAGACCCGTATTAAGATCCTATTTTCCCTTAACTACGTGCCATCATAGGATAAAGGATCACCCATATTGGAGGTTCGATTCCTTAAGGGTCACCCGTAGATGAGGTTCAATCCTTCATGTAGCTTAGTGGATCCACATAGATATATATGAGTCTACCTTGGGAAGTAGTCTCCCCCTTTCCTCCTATGTATGGTAAGCATTGGGACTCCATGTTATAGCTCACATTATTTATGTCGGTTAACGGTGGCTCTCACAAGGGTAAAACATCTCTCTTAAAATGTTTAAGGTATTTCTTGCTATAGAGGTATCTCTCACAAAAAGTATGTGCTCTCGCAAGGTTAATGGTTTATCTCAAAGGATTTATGGTATACTTCATTATGATTCATGGTATTTTCAATGTATATGTTTTCCTATAATAACTCTTGGTTTCTATTATAGTATTTAAGTTCTTTTATGATTCATGATGGTTTCTATATTACACTGGCCAAGTCTCATGGTTTCAAATAGTATTTCAAAAAAATTCATGGTTTTATAATGACCCATTGTATGACCTTATTGTATCATGGAATATTGCGTTACATGCTCACATACTTAGTACTTCCAAGTACTAACACATACATCTTTGGTTTGCCTACATTGTGTTATAATGTAGGGCTTAACGATCACCCTACACACTTGTGGCTAGGTAGAAGACTTATTCACTTGATTTTTTAAGTCCTCATGCTTTGGGGACTACCTAATGAGCTTATATTTTCTTGCTACCTATAGATCATGTTGTTATTTTGAGACATTATTTTCTTGTTTGGGTGAGCTAGTTGCTTGTTCTATTCCCCACCTATGTTAGTATGATAGAGGCATGTTTAGACATAGAGTTGATGTAGTCCGTTCTTGGACATATGACTTGAGTTATTATTTTCATTCCTAGACTTCTATGATTGAGATTGTTCTTCCGCTTGATTTTAGTATATTTTACTTGACCTTATGAATGCAATGTATGCTAAGAGGCTTGGTTGGGATCCTCTGGGTTCTGAATCATCATGACATGGCTAGGACCTAGTCCAGGTCATGAAAACAAGCCTCTAATTCCACCTTCTCTGCTAGGCTAATACCCATGATCCCAAAAGTCTTAGCAATACACTCAATGAATTCTGGTGGATCCTCATCCACCTTACAGACATAGAATTTGGGAGGATTCATCCGATTGAAGTCAGAAAATCGTGTAGTCATTGTACCTGCATTTGGGTTCACAGGAGCTACCACTTCTCTGTCAGCTTGAGCGACTACGGCTTGGGCAAGAAATCAAAATGAGGCCCCAAACTCCACATGATAGAATTACTCACTTAGAGGGTCATTTGGAGCTTGTTTCTCCTCCACAACATTCCTTTGGATAGGGATTCTTCTTGGAGGCATATTTCTGTAATCGCAAAGACAAAGAGTTAGAGGAAGAAACCTTTGAGTTCAACTCTATCACATGATAAGATCATGAAAAAAGTGATGTTTTATCTAAGACGCCCCATAGCCTCCTATTTATAGATTTGACATGCTTCACACCTATGAACAAGACTCTACTTGACGCGGCATATTATACTCCCTAGGACACTTTATAGAATGTGCTCTAATACAAAGATTGTTATGATCCAATCTAGACCCTAGGTGTGACATGGTAATTGAAATCCCGTAGGACTCCACCCAACCAGTGTGGCCACAAATCCGGGTGGGGGCTGGGTTGGATCTACCTCCAATGGCTGATTCTTAAACTGCTTAACCTCTATATCTAGCTCCGCCACTGGTTTTGTGGCATGGGTTCTACCTCATCCTCGTCCCAGAGTTGAGGCTTCATCTGCAAGCACAGGGGGTCCTTGCCAGCCCGTGATAGATCTCATCCTCGCCATCTAAGAAAGAGTGAAAGAAATAAAATTTAGAGATTACCACCATCATCATCGCATGATCAGAAACAAGATTAGTGACTTTATTCCTAATAATTCCCTATAGCCTCCCGAAGATTGGATATGAACATCATCATACCAATCCTCGGGACTCTTCTAAATAATTTCTCCTGTACTGTGACACCGGTGAACCTAACTTCTGATATCACTCTGTCATGACCCAAACCCGAGCTATGATGGAGCCTACCACAACCCCTGAGTAGACAAGCAAACTCTACCCAAAATGCCGAAGTCATACATTAATTTATTCGACAAGTAAGAACATAAGAAGGCGGAAGTAGGAATAAAATTACAAAATGATCGAGCCATGGAATAGATGCATAAATGTGATACAAAATATACCAATGATGAGCTGACGCTAGACAAATCCCCACACCTAGTGTCATCTATATAAGAACTGCTAAGTATAAAAGCCGGTAATATATATATACACAATACAAAGCTAACCATCTAAAATACAAGTGCAGTTCAGTACAAAAGATGAAAAGTAGCAAGTCTCTAAATGTCGGGAGCTTACCACTATCTAGATCTAGCATAACAATGGATAATTAGGCGCACTGGGGTAGATCAAACTAGGAGATGCATCAAAATTGAGGTGCATCAAAAGATGTAGAAGTGTAGCATGAGTACCAAAATATGAGGTACTCAGTAGGAATCAAAGACCAACCAAGCTCAAAAAGAACAAATATACAAATAAGCAGCATGATGATACTAATAAAATAACATAAGTGAGATATAAACTACAACTACCAGTGCGTTGGGGTACAGGAAGAATATAAAGTAGCAAAAACAACTCATCAACAAATAAATAGACACAAAAATGACAAAAACACAATATATGGGAATGATCACTAATAGAGACCAGTAATGACGAATAAATAACCCAGAAGGTGTCATGGGTCTCTCGAGATAGCCTTTTATCTTATCAATATCAAGGAACTAACTTAGAAATATGTCAACGGGCTGCCCAAAATTAATACCTCGAGCTTATCAATAGTGAATATAACAATGTCGCCTAAAGTCGATAAAAAAGGGTCGGTGAGAATCATACCTCATGCTCATCCATAGTAAAAAACACCGTAAGCACTAAGATTACTAATACTTATTCATTAAAAAAATCTTAGTGTTTCCATTAATTTATCCATTTAAACGGTTTTAATCACCGGTGAACCAACCAAGGCAAGTAGCATTTCAAATAATCAGGCATCACTCAAAATCAGGGGGAAACCCCCCCAAGGGCATCAATTTACTAACCTAGAACTCTGGCGTACCAAAAGCACGACCTGAGGCTCAATATTTAAGTAACATAAGCAAGTAAAACATAATTATAACCTGAAACCACATCAAAAAGGGAAAACGTAATAAACTAAGTCAAACAAGCGCCATCATAAGTTTCAAGTCACCTAGAAAATTCTAAGGATACTAAACAATGCAAACAAGACAATAAATCACCTAAACTAAGGCTTCAACAGCTAGAGTCCAAACTAATACCAACGATGGCCATCAACTACTAATTTTCTCAAAAGGCTATCAACACATAGAAATCAAGCTAATCATACAGTATTACTCATAATATACAAGTTCTAACCGAGGAAAGTCTAAAGTAAAGAAATCATAGCCTACCTCAAGGCCAAAACCTCACACGCATAGCTAAACTAGACCTTTTCCTTTCTTAGCCACCTTTGAATAGGACCACTCTACCAAATTATCGAAGAACACATCAAAACAAACCTAATGATATCCATATTACCACAATTAAAACTAGAGGTAAAATTAGGTCAAAATTTTACATTAAGACCCATGCACGAAATTGAAAAACCAACTCTGTCACAAGGTCTTAATTAGCTCAAGGAACACAATCTGAGCACTAGAAGGGCTCAAATCAGACCCACAATTTCAAATCCCTAAGATGGTCAAAAATGGAAGAAAACAATAAAATTATGTATGAATTACAAGATATTTTGGACAAGAAAGGGTTCCAGAACGGCCCCGCACGAGTTTCCAACACAATGCACTAAGAATGATCAAAAAGAAGCTCCCAAAATAGATTTTTGTATGAAAGGGAAATGGTGAAATAAATGCCGAAAATGGGACTTACAAGACCATTGGTGCAAGTCATTTTGACCTTCGCGAACATGGAGGCTAGCTTCACAAATGTGATGGTCTACCAATATAATCTCCACGAATGCGGAGGCTGTCCTGCAAATGTAGAGCATTTACCCAGTGAACTCTACAAACATAGACCTCCTTATGTGATAGAGGAGACCAAACTCATTACTCTCCGCGAATGCAGAGGTCCTCCCACTAACATGGAGCATATCTTGCCAGACCTTCATGAATACCGACAAAGGCTTGTGATCACGGAGAGGGAATTTCAACCACACCAGTAGCTGAACATCAGTAGTTCACCAAGGGGAAAAAGTTCCCCGATGGGGGATCAAAACTCATTTGGAACCCCGTTGACCCAAACATACCATGATAACCTCTTGGAAATGACATCCAAGACTTAACAAAATCGACGAAATGACCAATGAAGGTCGTCTCATCCAAATGTTGACCAAAGTCAACACTTCAAAAGAAAATAATTAAAATGACCTAAAGGCCAAAAACTCATTTTGTGTACCTTGGGAACAGAACCAAAGATTGTCCAAGACCAAACTCTACATTCCAGAGCTAACCATGCTGATGGAATTTTCATCCGAGTGCATTTACCTAAAATATTGACCACATTCAAATTTGGCCAAAAGTTTAAAGTTAAAATGACAAAACCACACAAACTCAAAATGAAGACTCCAAAACCCTTACCAACCTTCCTTTTAGACCAAAATGGACCTTCTGGAGCTGATGAAATTATCAAAATTTCCATACAATGACCGAATCTCCAAATGTTGACTAAAGTCAACTCTTTTAACTTTATACCTTTAAAAAGAGAAAAACTCACACCAAGTTCACCCAACCACCTCGAGGAGTGTGCCACCAATCCCAATATTATACAAAAGCTATAAAAAAGCTACGAGTAGGGGAAATATGGTAAAAATATGCAAAAGTACAGAATTGACCTTAGAGGTAATGACATGAAATAAATCGAAATTAAGTTGGCCCATAGGTAATTTGATCAAAATCCTAGAATTCGGAGAATTGAAATTGATAAAAGAAGAAGGAAATTCTCAGGATTTCATTGATGGATAGGCTAAATGGATGAATTTCCATATATCTTGATAATCAAAGTCTATATCAAGCTCTAGCAATGGAGGCTTGGACTTGATCTTGAAATCCTAACTTGACTTGGGGAAGAAGATAATCTTAGGAGAGAATTCTAGAAAGAACATTTTTGATTGCAATAGCTTAAGAGATAATGAGGGGGATTCAAAGGGTTTGGGTAGTTATAGGTCCTCCAAAAATAGTCCAAAATGAGGTATATTTGGGTTTATTTGGGTAGTAAACGGCTGAAATAACCTAGACAAAATAACTGAGAGTCAAGTTGGAGAAGTCAGTCAGGCCCACTGAACCCATTCGACAGTTCGCCGAATGGTAATTTCCACCACCGACTTGGCCAATCATTAAGGTCAAAGTTTCTAGTTCATTCGGCAGTCCGTCGATATCACCGATAAGATCAATGGTCTGCAAAATTTTTCTTCCATTGCCGACTAGGCATTTGTCAAAATCCAATTTTTTTATAACTTTTGGCGATCACCCTTAAGCTCGTCGTACCTGTTCGGAGGTCCACCAAATCATTTGGCGAACTGAGCGTTTTTTAGCTTGTTCCCATCCTTTGAACTTTTGGTGTCTTACACCAGTAGACTTCTCTAGTCATGTCACATATTTGTGGAATCCAGATGAATTAAATACCTAGAATTGTGTGTTTCTGTCATGATTCTATCTCTAAGACCATCCATACTTGGTACACATAACCTGTCTTGTTATTTTAATGCACCATCTCCTCCTTATTCGCAGACAATCACCTTTTTCTTATGAATTTCCTTCTTTAACTAAAGGAAGATGAGGTCATCATTTAGCTTCTCTTTTTCTTCCATCACCAAGGATGTCTTATCCCCATTTTGAAAGAGCACACCCCCTTCTCTGAGTCTAAAAGACAAACCCCCAAGTGTGTAAGTTTATGCCCTTTCTTGGCCAACTCTTTCCTTCCCTCTTCTAAGTGAGTTGTACTCCCCATTAATATTCTACTAAGAACATTAGTAACGACATTGGCCTTGCCCAGGTGGTAGAGAATAATCATATCATAATCTTTATGTAATTCTAGCTATTTTCTTTCCCTGAGGTTTAGTTCCCTTTGACTAAAAACATACCAAAGCCTCTTGTGATAAGTGAACACGTCCACATGAACAACATAGATATAATGAGTACATATATTTAATACAACTACTACCACTGCAAATTCAATATTGTGAGTTAGATAATCCTTCTCGTGAGTCTTAAGCCACATGGAAACATAAGCTATAACCTTACCATTCTAGATCAAAGCACAACCAAGACCAACTCTGGAAGAATCATAATAAACCACAAAACTATGTGTACCCTCTGGAAAGATCAATACTGGATCAAAAGACAATTGAGCCTTCAACTCTCGAATTCTCTTATCACACACTTAAGACCACTAGAACTTGGCCTTCTTTTGTCTTAATTTAGTCATTAGGTATCAATAGATGTGAACCCCTTTATAAACCTTCTATAGTAACTAATTAAGTCTAAAAAGCTCCTAATGTCATTCAGAGTAGTGGGCCTAAACCAGTTCCTCACTAACTTAATTTTTTTAGAGAACCCTAATAACCTCGCTGGAAATAATATGTCCAAGAAATACAACTCAATTCAACCAAAATTCACATATAGAAAAATTAGCAAACAATTGTCTATCCTTGAGGGTCTGAAGAACAATTTTAAGGTGATCAATAAGCTTTTCCTCACTATGAGAGTAACTCAAGATATCATATAAGAAAATATTTTTTTTTGGTTGAGGTACTATTCAAACACTGTATTCATGAGGTCTATAAAAGATGTAGTAGCATTAGTTACTCCAAATGATATAATAAGAAATTCATGGTGACCATATCAAGCTCAAAAAGCTATCTTTGGAATGTCACACTCTCTGACCTTCAAATAATGGTATCTGGATCTAAGACCAACCTTAGAGAACTGGTGGCATCCCTTAAGTTGGTCAAATAAATCATCAATTCTAAGAAGTAGATATTTATAAATTATGATCTTGTTCAACTAACGATAGTCGATATACATTCTAAGGGAACAATCCTTCTTACACATGAAAAGGACTGTAACACCCCAAGGTGATATACTAGGTTTGGTTTAATCCTTATCAAGGAGATCTTTTGACTGCTCTTTTAATTCTTTTAACTCTTCTTGAGAAACTTTATATGGTGGAATAGAGATGGGTTGAGTGCCTGGTATAACATCTATTCCAAAGTCTATTTCCCTATTAGGAGGATCTCTAGAGAGATCTTTAGGGAAGACCTCTGCAAATTCATTCACAACAAAAACTAACTGAATGGATGGGACATCAACATTGGAATCCTTGACTCAAACTAGATGATAAATGTAACCTTTAGAAATAATTTGTTTGGCCTTAAGCTATGAAATAAACTTATCCTTAGGCACTATTACATCCCCTTGCCATTCGAAGACTAGTTCATTTGGAAACTAAAACTTCACAATTCCAGTTTAACAATCAACTATAACATAACATGAATACAACCAATTCATACCCATAATTACATCAAAATCAATCATCTCCAACTTAATCAAATCGGCCATGGCATCTCTATGACATACATAGACTATGAAATTTCTATAGACCCGTCTAGATATGATAGACTCACCAAGAGAAGTAGAAATACTAAAGGGTTTATTAAGTTATTTGGGACTCATTCTGAACTTTTCCACTACACAAGGGGTTACATAAGATAAACTGTATCCAGGGTCAAGTAAGGCATAACATCATGAGCAATGACCTTTAACAAATCCGTGACAGCATCTGGAGATGTCTCCAATTCTTGATGATTAGCTAAAGAATAAAAGAATATTTGTCCTCTACCTACCCCTGAAGTCGTGCCCTTCTGTGTACCTCACCCTATAAGCCCTATTAAAGTAGTAGATTAAGATCTATTTCCCTTATAGATCCTCTTTATTAATGGAAAATCCCTCTAAAAATATCCTCGCTGGCAAACCCATACCACACATCTATAACTAAGTGACACTCTATCGGGTGTTTCTTACCACACTTATTGTAGGAGTGATATTGTGAATTCCGTTGAGCAACTCTAGCATAGGACTGTGAGCTTGATGCCCTAAAACCTTGGTTAACCTGAAAAATCTAATCATTATTATTTCTTGGTGCAGGTGCACTGACTATTGATACTACAGGTCTATATGACCTTTTTTGAAAGAGTGACTTATTTCCATTCCTCTACTGACTTGGCTCATGAACTGTTGACTTTTTCCTTTTACTCTGGTGTTCCTTGCTATATTTTTGCTTATCCTCCCCAACCTACTGAGCATACAACATTAGTCAAGAAATATCCATATAAGTGATTAATAATGTAGCTTTATATTCTTTATTCACATGTTTACCTAATCCGGCCAAACAACTTCCTCATTCTAGCTCTCATGGCTGGAACCATCTCTAGGGGATTGAGAGATAGTGGGTGAACTTGAGACTATACTTTTGCATGCTCATACCACCTTACTTTAAATTCACAAACTCTTTCACCTTAGCCTCTCTCATCTGCTGGTAAAAGAAAAGGCTCAAAAAGGCTTCCTCGGCTATCCCAAACTACTTGAGTGGCATCCTCACCACCTTTTCCCCACTTACCATACCATATAGTTACAACATCCTTGAGTTGATAAGCAGCAAGTTCAACTACCTCAGTATCAGAAAGATGCATGACCATCAAGATCTTCCACATCTCATCAATAAAATTCTGATGGTCTTCTTCTACCTTGGACCCTAAAAATGCTAGCAGGTTCATCCCGAGGAATTCCCTAATAATTGAAGCACTTGGTGGCTCCTGTGAACTAGAATTAGTAGGTGTCGCACCTTGATAGCCTGATTGAGCACTAAGAAATTGAGTAATAATATGAATAACACCCTTAAACTCTTCCTTAAAAGTTGTAGTATGGGGTTATTAGAGAGATGATGGAATCCTCACTCATTTAGTAAGCATATCTTCAGCCCCAACACTTGTGCCCTGATCTGCTGAGCGAGTTTCATTCTTGGTTTGTACCCTGGTCTGTGAGGGTAGACTATTTGCATCGATTTTAGCAGAAACCCCAACATTTGTAATATTTCTTTGATTGGAGGTACGTTTTCGAATCATGATCCAAAATGTATGAATGCGCGAGTTAGAAGAACTTCATAGAGTTAAACAATATCACACGATCTACAATATTAAAGAAGGGCAGTATTTCTTAATATCATAGAGCCTCCCTATTATAGATGTGGTATACTTCAGACCCTTAATAAGGAATCTACTAGTATATGTTTATAGACATCCTAAGACACTTAAACCTAGTACAATGATAAAAAGTTTTTCACAACTCGAGCCTACACCCTGGATGTAGCTAGCACTCGATGTTATTACTCTCCCGAGCATACCAATAACATGGAATTGGACATGACAATACATTTATACATAAGAGGAAGTATAGATTTAAATCATCTAGAGAGTTAAGTCTTGTAAAAGAAAATACTTTGCATAAAACATAAGTCATAGAATTGAAATTGTTAATAAAGGATACGAAGGTCCAAACTGAAACATAACCATCTGTCTATATATGAAGCCTCTAAACATAGCTGAGAAGTATCTATTGGGGTAAGGCCCCCATTATACTTTCAACACATAAACAGAAATGCTAGATATATGTAGTGTAATTGCCGAAAATAGAGAGTGGCTCACCAATAGCAGAATAAATAGAACCTAGTGAGCATCCTAATCACGTGCCTACATACCTAAATCCGTATCAATAAAAGATGCAGTGCCCTTGGCAAAATAGATGTAAGTATATATGGAATAGTACTGTATGTAAAATGAAAAAATAAAACGTGATGTATATATCAGATCAATAGAAGCAGCTAACATAGTCATAATAGTAAAATATGAAGGTTAATAGATGAGGTCATTCATACTACTTTAAGGATATTTCGTTCATCATATTTTAGTTCATTATGGTAGTCATATATTAAAACTAACATAAACCACCATGTGAGCACATGGAGTCTGATCTCGACCTTATCAACTAAGTTATATCATACTTTAATGACCCTCTAGGTCATTTTTGGATTAAAACATTCACTCTAATGTTTAGAGCATTCTTGTAGTGATGCCAAGTCATTTATGACTTGATAGCACTAACTGTTCAATTGCTTGGTCATTCATTTGGGTTTTATGAACATTTCCCTATTTTAGAGCTTTTATAACTTAAAAGTTGACTTTAGTAAAAATGACCTCATAATAGAATTTTGACAGTCCCATCAGCTCCAAAATGGCCAAATTAGGCTAGTAGTATGGTCACATGAGTACCGAGGCAATCGGTACGATCTTAAAACTATTTGGAACTTTTGCCTTTTAAATTTGGCGTATAGTTGACTTTGGTCATCATTCTTGGAAAATACACTCAAATAAAAATTTTGATAGTGCATTTAGTTCTGGAATGTTGAATTTGTTCTAGCATGACCCTTCGTTCGCTTCCTGAGACTTCTGGTCTAATCCCAAGGACAGATGTGGAATTTAACTCAAAATGGCATTTGGGTATGGATCCACTTTTAGTCGTAACAACCTTGTATAGAAATTTAGACTGCGCTATTGAGTCTAGAATGTCGAATTTGGTAGGGTAGCATATATTGTTTACGCGCACGGGATTTGAATAAATTCCGAGAACTATGTTGGAGTATTTGAACTTGGTGAAAACTCAGCTTTTAGCTGATATCTAGTGTATCACAAATTGCTTTCATGATCACGGGCCCCTAGATGCGTTCGCAAAGGTCTATAAAATTAGTCTCCACATTCGCGAAGCCTTTGCCGCGTTCGTGGAGGTCCATGGACCTGTCCTCTACGATCACGGAGCCATGGCCTCATTTGCAGAGTGTAAGTCTTTGGCCTACACGATCGCGAGCCTTTGGACACGTTCACAAAGGTCAAGTTTCTTGACCTGCGCATTCATGGAGCATTGTAGCCGTGTTCTCAAAGGACAATGTCCTGGCCTTTTAATAAAGACTAAGGATGATTTTCAGCTTATTTTTCAAACATCAATCATCGATATTTCCTCCATTTAAGCTCAAATTTGGGGATCCAAAGGGCCAAATTCAATATCATAGAGAATCTACTGGTGAGCTCCAAAACTTAATTGATCTTGTACTTGTTTAGATTCCTAAGGAGGGTTTTCAAGGGATTTAAATAGGTTTTTCATTGTACTTTCAAAATATATTTTATTAAAATTAAATTTGAGATTCATTCTTTATTTATTAATAAGGTGTTATAACATGTTTAATTGATTTCCACATTTCCTAATTTTAATTTGGGTGGTAAGAGTTGTCTTATCTAGTTGTTGGAGTAGGTACGACCCAATGGGTTTGGTCGCGATAATTTAGTATCAGACCCCATGTTAATGGTCTTCCATTATAAGAGAAAATGTCAATTTTTTTCCTGAGAATTGATCTGTTGACGTCCACATTTATTCTTTTGGAAGTTATGAAACATGCTAGGAAGTCAGTCCACTTCTGTCAATCCTTTCATACTGTCTGTTTCTTGTGGTATGGATTAAGTCTAATTATTATCTTCAAATTCCAATTGGTATCTTAACAAAGTTAACTGGATTTCGATGTTGCGTCTGAAGAGAAACAAGCAAGGGAAGTTGGAACTGAGATGGTTCTAATTTATATTTTTTCTTTGAGGCTATGTAAGTGCATGATCATCTAATGGTCATCCATGAGGCAAAATAAAATTAATGAACATGACTTGATTTGGTGATAGCTTGATATTGTGATTATATGCATTACATTGCTTGAATAACTCCAAATGTGTGAGGTTGAACTTCTTTAATCACTTCCACTATGTAAGGTGTAATTGCTTGGATTTCTCTAAACTTTTGGTCTAAAAAAGGGTCATAACTTGATTATGTGTGATGGGATGATAATAATAAGCGATGTGATTAACTAAAAGTTTGAGTGTTAAAGTTTGTGCATGGACTTGTTATTGCTAAAAATGATAAGAAAAAAGCATGAATTATGATTGTGGAGAAACTTTTGCTTTGGTATAGTCGGGCCGGACTGGGAACCATGAGGAAAAAAGGGACTATTCTGGTATGATAGTAGGAATATGATATGATGAATAGTTTTCTAATGTATGCATGATTATTTTTAATAGGGTTGAGAAATGAGGAAATTCTTGCATGAAAAAAACGTTATAACTTATGCTTTGAGGTAATTATAACCTCATGAGAAGAACTACCGCACCCATGATTTGACATACGCTATGGTAGTATTTGCACTTAAGATCTAGAGACATTATTTTTATGATGTCAAGTGCGAAGTATTCACGGACCATCCCAGCCTTCAACACATGTTCACTAAGAAGGATTTGAATCTGAGGAAAATAAGGTGGATGGAGTTGTTAAAGGACTATGAAATGACAACTCAATACCATCGGGGCAAGACCAATATGTGTGGAAGAGGCACTGAAATAAAAAGAAGTTAGCATGGGCAGTTTGGCTTGATTAGGGGTGTCTAAGCAACCATTTGCTAGAGAGATTCAGGCTCTAGAATCTAAGTTCATGCAGTTTGACATTTTAGGAAAGAGTGGAGTGTTAGCTAGTGTTGAAGTTAACCTCATATTTGTTGAGGATAGTAATGCAAAATAATTTGAGGATGAATAATTTAACAATCTTTAGAACAAGGTTGTATCCAGAGAGGTTCTAGGCTTGAGGTGATTTTATTTGTGTCTAGAGATGAAGAGAGACAAAGTTG
Organism: Solanum dulcamara; assembly: GCF_947179165.1. Classification (NCBI taxonomy): domain Eukaryota; kingdom Viridiplantae; phylum Streptophyta; class Magnoliopsida; order Solanales; family Solanaceae; genus Solanum; species Solanum dulcamara. The sequence continues at coordinate 29,708,874 of NC_077248.1, read as the reverse complement.
AGTATGTGGCTAAGTATCAAATTTTCCAATAGGTAAAATTGAGCACAAAAGACCTGCAAGGTTGCTTCAGAGAATGCCTATTAATGAGTGGAAGTGATAGCCATAGACTTCGTAATATGTCTTTCTAAGACCTTAGGGAAATATGGTTCGATTTGGGTCATTATGGATAGGTTGACTAAAACAACCCACTTTATTCTAGTCAGAGTAGATAACCACTCTCAATATTTGGCCAAGAGTTATGTCAAGGAAATAGTGAGGTTGCACAGAGTACCCCTTTCTACCATTTTAGTCGGATGGGTAGATGGAGAGGATGATTAAAGTGTTAGAGGACATGCTGAGATCATGTATGATTGAGTTTGGGGGCCATTTGGACCAATTCTTATCGTTGGGTGAATTATCCTACATAAACAATTATCACTCTAGTATATGTATGGAATCATTTGAGGCACTTTATGGGAGGGGATGTAGATCGCCCCTAGGGTGGTTTGAGAAAGGTGATGTGAAGCCTCTAGGTGCTGACATGGTAAGGGATGATTAGGAAAAGGTAAGGGGTATCCAAACTAAGTTATAGATCGCTTAGAGAAGACAAAAGGAATATGTGGATTGAAAGGTAACAGACATGACATTTTAGGTTGGTGAACAAGTTCTATTGAAGGTATAACAATGAAAGGAGTGATGAGGTTTGGAAAGAATGGTAAGATTAGGAATCAATATATTAATCTAATTGAGGTTCTTGAATGTGTGGGGTTAGTAGCTTATGGGTTAGCACTGCCGCTAGTTTGTGTACAGACCATCTAGTGGTTCATGTATCCATGCTGAAGGGGCACCATAGGGATTAGGATTATATTATCAAGTTGTATTTGATAATGTTAGACAAAGATCTTTGGTACAAAGAGGAGTCAGTAGGAATTCTTGATCAGGGTGTCCATAATTTGAGGACAAGGGAAATTAGATCAGTGAGGGTTCAATGGAAATATATTCCGGTTAAAGAAGCAACTTGGGAAACCGAAAAGGACATGAGGGAAAATTACCCTCACTTTTTTGAGGATTTAGTTACTACCTTCTTCTCAAAATAAATTAGGATAGAAAACTTCTGCAAGTTTAAACTTTTAGGCTAGGCTAGTCTCAAATGGAATTTGAGCATGGTAAAGTCTAGAACAATATGGGAAAGGATTGGGTAAATGGTGTTACACCCCAAGCCTACACACTGAACGTGTTCGGCACTCAAAAACCATGGTTGGACCCATGCAAACCCTTGGCCTGGTTTACTAATGAATGGAAGACTGAGCATACATGCAGAAGCTTCATAAAGTGAACCTTTAAAATATTTAAGTAAATCTCATGCAAAAGACTAAAATAAATATAAACAAAAATAATAATATTTAATGATAAAAATGTTTACTTTATCATTGATTACCTATGAAGGCTCTACTAAATTAAGATAGGTGGCGAGACAAGATCCATGGTGACCTGAATAAAAATCAAATATACTGAACTAACTAAATCGTAGCCATCCAAAAATGAGGAGGTCTCACCAACTACTAATGGGAAGAGATCTTACATAACATCTGCCATTGTGTGTACCTGAAACTACATCATAAAATGATGCAACACCAAATGGCGTGAGTACATGGAATGTACGATATGTAATAAAGTTGAATGAAATAATAATTTAATTGAATTCTTATGATGAAAGGAATGATAAAATAACTTGACCGGCAGTGAAACATTAATGTAATGAAAAGATGTAAAACTTAACTTAGACATGCAATGATATCAAATACTAAACTAATATTCTTTAACTTTTCTTTGGGAGTTTATCTAAGCGAAAACCATCACTATGATCCTCGTGATGATACAATGTACTACTTATATTGACAAAGCCATCAAATACCTTGAAAACATAAGGGATGCAGACTCAACTCATGGATCCATGTAAAAGTCCTTATCTGGGTCTACAATGAGGAGTCGTCTGAACCAACGGTACGATCCTATCCTATACTGGCTACATAGTTTATGGGGTTTGAATTGTCTTAACTCTTACCTAAATTGGTACTTAATACTACTTCCAAAATATATAATAGTACTCATATAATAACTGTGAGTGAAAATACTCAAAGTGCTTCTCTTTAAGTCTCATTGAACTTTACTTTGACTGGCTCAAACTTCTTTCACAAACTTAGAATACATTCTTTAAAATAAACATGCTTTTGGGACAACTCATGTTTCCTCAAATTCATTCTCAAAATAAAAGTAATGCATAATACTTTAATTCAAGCTCTTAAAGCCATGCATATTAATTAAAAATGCATATCTTCATAATTCAAATAACGCACTTGGGTAAGTCATGTTCCCCCCAAAACTCTTCTTTTACTCATACCTTCAAAATACTCTTCCTTCAACTTAAAACAATGCATAATGTGTAGCAATATAATAACTTAATTAAGGTTCATGTAGAAATAAGCATGAACAAAAATTCAAAAATCAAAATCATATGAATAACACAATCCTAATAAACATGCATATAACTGAATGAAAGAAATCTTGACTCCTTCAAATACTCAATATAAATTGGGTTAAAACACTAGATTGAACTTTTACTGACTGAATTTAGTTCTAGGACATGAGGAAAAACTTAGTCCGACACTCTAAGTTGACTTACACATCTAATTATGAAGCTATAGGATTGAAAACTTTGGTGGAGACTTGATTTTCTTGAGCCTAAGGAAGAACACTAGCTTTCTTGAAGGAAATCTTTGACCTTAGAATCTTGGTGCTTGATCTCGAGAAAAGAAACTCTTTTATAGAGTTGTTAAAGTGGAAGAACTTGGGAAAACCTTGGATGGAAGGCTTCTCTTGATTCTTGAATACTTTTGACTTAAAATCCATAAGGTTCTTGATGGAAAAGAGGAACCCTAGCTTAGTCTTGAGAGTGTTTTTTGAGACTAGAAGGCTTAGATTGATGATTATGAAAGGAAATCTAGTTAGTTGAATGAAAAACATATTGAATAGGGATAAAAAGCTTTGGAAAGGACTAAAATAATACTGGAAGACATGCAAAATATTTTTAAAGAAATAATGCAGCAAGTTCATGGTCCGTAAAAACTTATAATGTCTGTAGGGCTTCACTGAAATGGATATAACATTTTACTCCAAAGTAGGATTGATACAAATTTTATGGCATTGTAAAAAGGATTCATATACCTTTAAGTTGATAGGTTATGGGCCAACTAACCCTTAATATTCTGGGAGATATAATAATTTGAATTTGACCTATGTAAAATCTTATAGTAAAACTCAATAGATATGGAAGCTTTTAACTCAACTTTATGCTAGAGGATTCTATTGCCATTAATTCATCTCCAAATCTATTCCACGCTAAATAATTAACCATAACACCGATGAACAATTTAGAATCACCCGGTATGACCCTATAGACATATGAAGAATGATTTGGGTGTTTGCTTAGAAAATTTTGAGGTGTTACAATATCTTCCCCTTGGGATCATTCATCCTTGAATGATGACCAAGCTAGGAAAATATACATGGGACTAATGCAATAAAGAAACTAATAGCTGCTTTATCAGTGTGCATAGCCATTTTATTTAACTCTTATGATCTTACCTCATACTGCCACTATTCATCTTCTAAGTTCACCTATACCTAACTGAATGAAACTTATTATATAAAGAGAGATTCATCATCATCTATACATAACCCACTTCAGCTCAATTCTTATGGATACTATATAAAATGTAATGCTTACCTCAACCTTCTTCCCGATTGCCAACTAATGAATACTAGCTAGGCACCCATAGAAAATCATAAACTTAGAGCCTCATATAACTATATACTACTTCAAATACACATCTTAAGCCTCTTTTTACCCATTGACATAGCCACAATACATTGTTTTCATCTAAGGGTCACACACATCACATTTGGGACATCACACTCCTTTCAAGTTAATATCTTAACTTCTTGGATATGGTATGTGAAGCTTACTAGAGCATATCTCAAAACTAACACTATCAGACTCATAATGCTATCCCCCCTTTTTCCTTGTTTATTCAAAATGCTCATCCAAAATTTAAGCTGAGGGATTAGTACTAAACATGTACACCAATACACTTTTCGCAGAGTATACTAAATTACGACTACTAGATAAGATTGAGAAACATTAGATTACTAAAACCTCATGACAATAAATTAATCTTTTTCTCACAATCTATCTAATTATAGTCTATCATCACATTCACAACCTAAGAACTATATAACAATTTATTATACCTCATCATAAATACCTTTCGTTGTACATGTATACTCTAAGTCATCCTAACCAACAAATCTCGATCTACCTTTTATTATAAAATACACACAAAACTCATTACTTCTTGCTCAACACATAAGGAAATATTACCTCACTAATGACTTACTAGGTACATGAGTTCAACTACATATTCTACTTTATAACTATCCAACTCTTTTGGTTACTACATTTCTAAATGCATATTACTAACTCTGTGCACTTCTACTACTTGCTAATAACATCGCAAATGACACTATCCTTCGGGTGACAATACTACCCAAGCATTCTAAAACATACTTCCCTATTCAAGGATCACATCCAGATAATGGCTTAGAGAAGAAATTTTGGGAGTACATCTTGCTTTCTCTCAAACGCATGATTCATATGAATAAGGTAACTTTATTTCAAATTAATAAACTTAAGAACACTAATGGGCTTCTCTCAAGCCCTTGCTTAGTCTCTTTACTTTTTGAAGATTTTATCTATGAGTAACTCATCAATAAAGATATGAGTTTTACTATTTCATCTACCTTGAATAGAAGGGGTAGTCGAACAAATTGCACAATTCACAAATCTGAATAAGTTTTGTAGGGGACAAATCTATTGCACGATCTTAAATTTAAAAGAAAAACTTTCCTAAAATTTACATAGTCCCTTATTTATCGAAGTGGGGCCCTTACAATCATAAATAAAATCCTAAAGACACAGCTTCATAGATACCCTAGGACACTTAAACTTTGTGTTATGATACCAAGTCTTTTATGCCTCAAGCTTATACCCTGGACATGTCCAACACTTGGAAAACATTGCTCTCCCCAAGAGAACCCTTGGACTGTTTCATGACCCAAGCCTAGGGCCTAGATGTGATAAGAAAATAAAGACATGAAGGTACGTCAATCAAGCCTTTCAGTATTTATTTAGCCTTCATAAGTAATGATGATGAAGAATAATCAAAAATTAAAAAAGCAGGAAAATAGGACTAAGGGAGAGCATTATAGAATAAGAGTGATTATCAACCTTAGATCATCATATATTTATTTCCAAACATATCTCTACGAATAAATTTGGCGGGGGCTAAGACATGTACCTAGATTACCCTCAAATAAGTTTCAAGAAAATTTTATAATAGAAGTCTTAATTTTTGCATAACATAAGCTAGAATAAAAGTGGTGTTGTTCTCGAAACATGGAAACTCACCACAAGCAACCTTGTAGCTAATCTGAGATAGCCACATGGAGGAGAATAAGTATGAGGACCGGTCCCTATATGATGATAACATGTAGGCAATAGAGTATGCATTAGTACTTTGAATGTACTAAGTATGTAGGAAGACATTATTCATTAAAGAAACATTAGCATATTATATAGTAAGAAACATACTGAAATGCTTGGATGAGCAATCAATAAATAGCATATGAAGTACACATATGTGGAAAGGGGCCATAACCAACATCTAAGACCATTCGAGCTATTACATGGAGTCCAACATAACCCCTACGTTTGCACGAGAAGACTACTTGTCGCATAGAACTCCATCAAACTTTATTCATTTCATTAACTTTAAATTTAGAAGGTACAATGTGGATCCAGTAGCCTAAAAAGCCTACAAAGGCTCCTATGGTGGCATATAGTTAATACAACAAAAGACTTTACTTAAGGACCCCTTAGGTCGAGTCCCCATCAACATGCTATATTGGGTGCTAGGTCAAATCCCAAAGAATAGTATATAAACATCATAATAACATAAGTATTCATATGACTTTAGACATCAACTCACCATTCAGTAGAATAGTTCCTTAATACTTGATGATTCAAATGTGTGAATTTCCATCATCATATAGAATCCTTTCTTTGGCGAAAAAGCCCTTTTATCAATATTTGATCATTCTTTAAGAACCTTTACATTCATAGTAAACAAGCATTTGTAAACATTGGGTTAAAACCCTTTTTCAATTAACCCAAACATTCTTAGAAAGTCATTGTATAACATGGTGGGTTTAGCCAATTCAGCTTAAAATTATTAAAACCAATGCTAGCATGCATGAGAGTAATGTAATGCCCCTATTTACGACATACTTGAAACAACCCACCAATTCACTTTAAAAACCTTTCATGCCTTCATATAAGGACCTTTGATAAATCAACAATTCAATGTAATTAAGACCCAATATAAGATAAGATAGGTAAATAAACTTCAAATACTCAATAATCTATGCATTTGGAATCATGTTATTTAAGTCCATAAAATTTTACCATTTAAAATTGAGCTACTAAGTTAGAAAATACTTGGGCTCCATACGTGGAAGGAACCATGACTAAAGACCCATATACCTTTTTAATTTTGACCTGTAAATTAGAAGACGAGGCTAGTTTTTTTTGTTGAGAAAATGTTAGAATTTTGCTTGATGGAGAAAACCTTTGAGAGAAACCTTTCAGAGAGGATGGTTTTATGAGTTTGCAACTTAGTGTGAGAATGAGGGTATTGGGAAGGTTTAATTTCCTTATATAGGGTATATTTCAATACCAAAACCAAACTTCATTGATAAAAAAATAGGAAAGGACTAAAATGCCCTTTTCAAAACTGAGCTGGACAGAACCTATGATTGGACCTTACGAGTCCTAGAACCTTCTATGACTCGTAAAAAGAACTCATCCTGCAGGGTCTGAGAAAGACCCTAAGAACTGAGTCTCTAAAGTTTCTCTACGACTCATTCTTATGAGTCATTATTCCCCTCCGACTTGTCCTATTGAGTCGTAGAATGGGTATTGCGACTTATTCATGTACAAGAACTCACACTACAATGAAGACTCATTTATACAAGTCATCTTCACCTCTACAAGTTGTCAACTGATTCATCAACCCTCTTCCTAACTTAATAAATTTCTCAAACTCAGCCTCTCATTCTACCAGTCAATCCTACGACTCTTGATAGTTCCCACGAGTCGTAGGATCACTCATTAAAAATCAGGGTCATTTAAATTTTCTTGAGTTTTTCTTTTGTTTCAACTTTTCACCTTACAGGGTCTTACAATATCTCCTTCTTTAGAAGATTCACCCTCAAATGAGATACAACTAGCATAGAGAATGAGGAATAGCATCTCAACGTGAATGTAATAACACATACACATGTATAAACCATGAGATATTAAAACTTAACATAAAATTATGACTTTAGAATCAACTTCATGAAAATGCATATCAAAACATAGGAAAACTAAAACATAGGAGTCTTAAACGATTTATGAATAACTTAGTACCTTAGGATTGAGTAGAGTGAAAGAGATGAGGGTATGACTTCATCATATCCGCTTTAGCTTCCTATGTAGCGTTTTTGACTTGTTGAGTCTTTCGAAGGACTTTAATGGATGCAACTTCCTCATTACTCAATCTCCTTACTTGACAGTCCAAAATTTCAACCTGGACTCTTCATAGATCAAGTTTTCCTCAAATTCATCACTTCCAAAGGCACAGTGGAATATGGATCAACAACACATTTCCTCAACATCAACAAATGGAATACTGGATGAACCATGGCCATTTCCAATAGAAAATCTAATTCATAAAAAACCTTGCCAATACGTCTGAAGTTTTTATATGACCCTACATACCTAGGGCTCAACTTTTCCTTCTTACCAAATGAAACTACACCCTTCATAGATAAAACCTTCAAGTATATCCAATTATCCACACTAAACTCAAGATCCTTTCACCTAGTGTTGTAATAGGACTTTTAGCGACTTTGATCCATCATCAACCTTTCTCTAATGACTTTCACCTTCTATAAAGAATCAATCACTAAATCGGAATCTAACAAGGTCATCTCATCCACTTCAAACCAACCAACCGGAGACCGACATCATCTCCCATCTAAAGCCTCAAATGGAACCATCTCAATACTTGAGTTGTAGCTATTATTGTAGGCGAACTCAATAAGTGGTAGATGGTCATTCCAACTCCCTTTGAACTCTAGCACACAATCCCTTAAAATATCCTCTAGTGTTTGGATTTTCCGCTTAGCTTGCCCATCTATTTGAGGATGGAATGCAGTACTTAGCTTCACTTTGGTACCAAAACCCATTTGAAAGTATTTTCAAAAATGAAAAGTGAATTAGGTACCATAATTCTAAATAATTGACAATGGCACACCATCAACCTTACCAATTCCCAAATATACAACTTAGGATAATCCTCGGTGCTATAAGATATCTTGATTGGTAGAAAGTGAGATGACTTAGTCATCCTATCAACAATCACCCAAATTGAGTCATGATGTTTCCGAGTATGAGGCAAACCTACTATAAAGTCCATGTTCATATCATCCCACTTCCTAGTGAGGATTTCAATGTCTTTTGCTAGGCCACCCAGCCTATGATGTTCGGCCTGAACTTATTGGCAATTTAGGAATTTGGCCACATAACTTTGCTACGTCCTTTTTCATGCCACCCAAGTAATAAATCCCCTTTAAGTCTCGATAGATTTTAGTCGAACCTAGATGAATAAAATATGAAGAATTATGAGCCTCCTTCAATATTATACCCCTTAAGACATTTACATCTAGAATACATAGCCGACCTTGGTAGTAAAGTACCCCATCTTTCCCTTGTGAAAAGACTTCTACTTTGTTTTCTTTCACCAACTTCTTTAAATCCACCAATATTGGGTCAAGGTCTTGTTTTGACTTAATGTCCACCATTAAAGATGATTCAGACCCATTATGAACAACACACCACCATAATTAGAACCACTCAACTTCACCCCTAATCTATCCAATCGATGAGCATCCTTTACCAATACCCTCTTTCCTTCAGCAACATAAGCCGCATTTCCTATAGACACCCTACTAAGTGAATCACCAAGCACATTGGCTTTACCTGAATAATAATTCATACTCATGTCATAGTCCTTGAGGAGTTCAAGTCACCTCATTTTTCTTTGTGTGATGAACCCCTCTTCGGGTGCACATATTCAGGTATTGTCTATGTCAAGGTCAGCCAGTTCATCCCTTCCTTCACCCTGTAGGGCTTTATGGGAATTGAACCCAGAACCTCTGGCTCCCATATATCCCACTTCAAGGGATCACCACATCTCAATTGGTTAAAGGTGATCCCCTATAGTGGGATGTAAAGAAGTGAGAGATTCTAATTTTGATTCCCATAAAGCCCTGCAGGGTGATGGAAGGGATGAACTAGCTAACCTTGGTATAGAAAATACTTGAATATATGGGCCAAAAAAGGGGGTCGTCACACTTTGATTGAGGTCCCTTTTAGTGAACACATATTGAAGACTTTTGTGATTGAAAAACACATCCATATGTACCCCATAGAGGTAATGCCGCTAAATCTTTAAGGCAAACACAACGCTACTAATTTAAGATCTATAATGACCCTCCAGGTCATTTTCATCCTTTTCAATTTTTTCAGTGTATAGAGCATTCATGTAGTGACCCCATGCCATTTATGACTTGCTAACACTAACAATTTAGTTGCTTTGTTTTTTATTTGAGTTTTATGCATGTTTCCATGTTTGGGAGATCTCAGAGTTTGATTGGTTGACTTCGGTAAAAAAATTAGCAAAATAACCTTTGACTGGAATTTTGGTGGTTCCATCAACTCCAGAATGATCAAATTAGGCTTGTATCATGGTTGCACGACCATCAGGTCAACTGGTGTGAGTTTGGGGACACTTGGCACTTTATTTTTTAAAATTTATCCTAAGGTTGACATTAGTCAACATTCTTAGTAAACGCACTCGGATGAAAATTCTGTCAGCGCGATTAGCTCTGAAATGATAAGTTTGGATAATTCGAGCCTTTTGATCTCATTTCGAGCCTCTTTGTGGAAATGAAAGAAATTATGCTTGGGTGTGGGACCCACATTTTTTTATGACCTCAAATAGAAATTTCAACTACACTATTGAGTTTGGAATGAAAAATATGGCGGGACAGCATATTTTATTTTGTGTGCACCAGATTTTGAATGAATTTTGAGCACTACACTAGAGTTGGGAAAGTTTCCAAAACTAGGTGATGAGTATAGCCTGGTGCAGACCCATTATGGTCTCCACGTTTGCACTACCTAGTTCATATTCGCGGAAGCCAGGGTCCTTGGCCTTCACGTTGGTGAGCATTAGGCCATGTTCGCGAAGGCCTACCAGATTAGCCTCCATGTTCGTGGTGGTCCTTCCGCATTCGTGAAGTCTTGAGGGCTTAGCCTTCATGTTCAAATACTTATTTCTCCACGTTTACGGAGAACAATTCACTAATCTTTAATTAAGACTAGTGACAACAAACAACCCAACCCCTATTTTATTTTCTTTGATTTTGGGAGCTAGGGACCTCTATTTTGGGAGATTACAAGTGCATTGCATTCGTAGGAGTCATAGCTATGTGTTGGTAGATCTGAGGAAGTGTAAAGGGCATCGGTTTGAGTTATTTCCTCCACAAAGGGGTTGCCCTAGCTTAGATTTTAGATTTAAGATTTAATCATGCTTCTAAATGTTAGGATGATTTAGGTTATTTTGTGCATCAGTTTGTGCCACTTTTTGGGGTACAAGCTCAGTAATGTGTTTAGAATATTTTTACTAAGTCATTTTTGGAATTCTCATTGCGTATTCCACAATTTGATTTTTTACCCAATTTTGGGTCCGTCTTCGAAAAATACGATTTTAGGGTCAAAATATTTGTACTGACAAGGTGATCCATAATTTGATAGAGTGGAGGCATTTGGAGTCCTTTTTAAATAAATAATCTACCAAGAAATATTCTTGTAGTACGCATGTTTAGCTCTTAGGTAGGCTACGGTCTTCGTTCTTTTGATTGAGCTTCATGATGTATTGTTTAGTATAAATTACTTGTGGTTTAGATTGTATGTGGAGGGTTAAGTTTGAGTCCTAGATTTTTGGATCCTTGTCCTGATGTGATCCTTAGGCTAGGTTGCTTTTATGAGATTGCCAGTTTAGTTGGTAAGATTGTTGATGTGGCCGTAGTTTATCCTTGATTACCCTATTCGAGGTGACTTATTCAAAGTTTATGATGGTTGGCAGATTTGTACCTTAGACATACGATGTTCTTTGATCCTTAGTGGTTGTAGTCGTTTTTGGCGAGAATTTATGGGACTTAGTTTTCTCCATTATTGTAGCACACTTATGTTGGAGCCCTGGTGTGGTAATTTTCACCAATTAGGCTTTTAAATTACTGTGGGAATCCATTTTTGAATTTAGATCTAGAATTTCCTATGCATTCTTATTATTGACGGGGCTAGATATGGTTGTATTCTTGGGGATGTATTCCTAGTTGGATCTGGAGGTTTGAATTGTCTAGCTGAGCACCGATTCCTCACTTTCCTCCTCCTTATTACCCAGTTAGGGTTGATTTGCCTTTTGGGCCTTGTTGTTAAATTAAAGGAGGAATTGAGCCATATGCCTTGGTTAGAGTTCAGCTGCATGTGTTAGTCCTATTTCTATGCTCTAGAGTGTAAGATTCTTATGGAGTCATTATTGTATCTGATTGCGCGTGTTGTTTGGGTGTAGGCGATGGTATGCATTGCATTGGATAATTATTTTCTCATGGGTGTAGTCAACCTCGGTGTATGCATTGGTTCTTGGTATTGATTTGATAAAGATGGGTTGTACCCCCAAACTATTTTATACTGATTTTTGTGAAATTGGGGTCGTACTACCTTTATTACTATGATTTTCAATTGAATGGAGGCATCGATGATGCGCTCATCTCATTATATTGATCGAGGCATCAAAGATGAGCTCATTTTATGATATTGGCCCAGTCGTAGAGATTTTTGACCCTTTCTTTACAAATATGACTTTTTATCTCTGGTTACCGCGATGTAGCAGACTTTATTAATCGGATTTATTGATTGATATCTATATTGATATAAGACCTTAATCGGGACTAGGTAGGTGTATAAGGGCATTCATGATCCCTCCATGACGATCCCAAAGAGGCACATGGGTCCTATTTCCTAGCTGGGATTGGAATTAGGTATATATATATTGGTATGAGGCACTTGGCACATATGGTATTACTTGTTTTACTCTATGACTTTCATTCATATATGTTTAGCCTATCACCAACATAGTTATTTGTAGCTTTCCATAGTATGTGATGTCCTGTGGGTTTACCTGTTTGTGAGTGAACTTCTTGAGCACACAGGGGCTCGGGAAGTATTATCTTACTTTTTGCAAACTTATGGCTTTATAAATGATCGCCTCTTATTTAAAAGTAGTTACTGCCCTTGTTCTTATTTATCTATCTTTTTTTGCAGGAATTTAGTTGATATGGTCCTTTAGGCTTTTATGTGATATTTGTGTTTACTTCGGTTTGTTGGTTATCACTTAGTGGTTCCCCCTTTTATAGTGTGTCATCATGTTTAGGTATTGTGCTAGAGCCACCAGGTACATCCTTGGTTTCCTTGCTTGTTTCCTATCTTTCTCTTTCGTATATCTGATGTTTCTTATTACAGGCTTCTATATTATTCTTGTTAGTTACTTGTGATGTATACTCCTTGCTTACATGTTCTTTATACTTGCTTTATCTTTGGAGCTCAGTCGGCCAATGCCTACTGAGTGTCACCTGTTGATACTCATACTATACTTTTGCACCCTTCAGATCATAGTACCAATTTTCACTATTAATTTGGATATCGTGCGGAGCAGCTCTTGGATTTTGGAGACTTGGGTGAGCTCTTGGCACTCAGAGTTTCCTAACTCCTTCTATTTTAAGACTTAGAATTCTATATGGGACTTAGATTAGTCTTTATTTGTATTTGGAGATAGTTTGTATTACTATTCCTATTATGGTATCTGTATAAACCTTTTACTCCATTATTTAGTTTAGTAGTTCGACTACCGACTGATACTAGGTCTTGAGGGTTATCTTGTTGTATTATTATTATTTATCTTGTCTTATTGTTATTATTCGTTTCTCTTCTTCCATTTTTGATGGTCTGTTGCCTATGGTTCCAAAATGTGGGGTTAGGCTTACCTACTGGTGGGTTGATAGTAGGTGTCATCATGACTTGACAAATCGGATCGTGACAAGATCATGGGCAGGGTAGTTATGCTTGTGCACCTTCAATTGCCTATAAACATAGGTTATAACCTTACTGTTTTGCATCAAAACACAACCCAAACCAATCCTTGAAGCATCACAATACACCACAAACCTTTCTAATTCTTCTGACAGAGTTAAAATAGGAGCGAAAGTAAGTCAATCTTTCAAAGTTTGGAAACTTTTATCACACTTATTTGTCCACAGGAACTTTACCTTCTTTTGGGTCAATTTCATCATAGGAGATAAAATGGAAAAGAACCCTTCGACGAACCTTTTATAATACCTAGTAGACCCAAAAAGCTCTTAATGTACGAAGTAGACAATATCTAGACCAATTCATCACCGCCTCTATTTTCAACAAAAATTCACACTTACTAAATTTGGTAAACAGTTGCCTATCCCTCAAGGTTTCAAGTACAATTATCAAATGACTCTGGTCTTCTTCCTTACCTTAAGAGTAAATCAAAATATCATCAATGAAGACCACCACAAAAGTATCAAGGTAGGGTTTGAATACCCTATTCATTATATCCATAAACACCATCGGTGCATTCGTCAGTCCAAACGATATCACCAAAAACACAAAGTGACCATTCCTTGTTCAAAATGTCATCTTAGGAATGTCAAACTCCCTTACCCTTAGTTGATGACAGCCGAACCAGAGATTAACCTTTGAGAAATGACTTGCCCCTTGTAATTGATCAAGTAGGTCATCTATCCTAGGAATCAGATATTTGTTCTTAATGGTTACCTTGTTCAATTAACGGTAGTCTATGCATATCTAAAGTGACCCATTTTTCTTTCTGATAAATAACACAGGAGCACCCCATGGTGAAATAGTTGGCCATATGAAATTTTTCTCTAACAAGTCCTTTAATTATTCCTTTAAATCCTTTAATTCTTCTAGGGCCATTCGGTATGGAGGAATAGATATAGGTTTGGTATCGAACAGAAGGTCGATATCAAAATCAAGTTCCCTTTCTAGAGGGACACTAGGAAAATCATCAAGAAAGACAACGAGAAACTCATTAACCATGAGAACTGACTCAAGAGAAGTACTTTCGGAGTCAACATACCTAACCCTCACAATGTGGTAGATGCAACCCTTAGAAATCAACTTTCGGGCCTTAAGACAAGAAATGAATGTACCATTAACTACCGAATCATGACCTTTGCACTCAACAATAGGCTCACTTGGGAATTGAAACTTGAGTCTACGAGTTCTACAATCTATATAAGCATAAGACATATGCAACCAATTCATCCCAAGAATAACATCAAACTCTACCATGTCAAGCTCAATGAGATAACAAGGAATAACTTTGTACAAGATAGAAATGGGACAAACCCTATAAAACTTTCTAGTGACCACTGACTCACTAACGGGGGTAGACACCAAATAGGGTTCTAATAACATTTCGGGTAACACGTCAAATGTATTTGAAAGGAATGGAGTAACAAATGAAAAATTGGCACCTGGATCTAATAATGCATACATGACAAAAGAAAAGACCTTTAACATACCGGTAAAAACATCGGGGTACTTGTCACGACATAAATCCGAGGTATGATGATGCCTACTATAACCCCCAAGTAGGTAATCCAAAACCAAGTCAAACGAAAGTAAAATCTCAATCTGATTAAATAATTAATAACATAAGGAAATGAAAGAAAAAAAATATAACAAAAGAAAAGTCAGGCCAGGTATAGATATGTGAATATGATATAAAATCTACAAAAGGCCCGATCATGACCAACACAAATAATGAAGTGACACTAGACTAAACCTCGAACCTGGTATCACCTATACAAGAGCTACTAAGTACAAAAGTTCACAATGTTAAAATATACAATACAGATCTGACTATCCAAAAGTACAAATGTAAGTTAGTACAAAAGAGGGAAAGTAGCAAGTCTCTGAATGTCGCGAGCTCACCACAATTGAAATTTGGTGCTGCTAAATATGCTTAGGCGCACGTTGAGGGTTGCTAGAACTGGGAGATACATCAAAAAGATACAGAAGTATAGTATGAGTACCAAAAAATAGGTTGCTCGGTAGGCATCATAGGCCGACAGAGCTCAAAAAGAATAAATATATAATAAGCAGTATGATAATACTACTAACAATAAGAGTAGAGCATACACTACAGATACGAGAAAAGAGTGTATGGAAATAATCATACAGAAATTAAGTAAGTCCAACCAATCAAGCAATCACATCAATAATCTCAAATGATAAAATACCGGGAGAATGCACAATTGTAACTCATAGTTAAGGCTCAATATCTTCCAATAGTATCATGATGCTCCTAGAATAACCCTCGAGCTTATCAAATAATGGGGCACCCAGAACCATACCTCGAGCTCATTAACATCGGAATAATAGCCTGAAATATGTATCAACAGGCCGCCCGGCATTCACACCTCAAACTTATCAAATAAAATAAAGTGTAGCCCAAAGTCAATAAAAGGGCCATCTGGAATTATACCTCGATCTTATTAACTATGAATTTTCATAAATAAGATATCACCGGTCTTTTATTAAATCCCTCGTATTTATTCATCAACCAAAAGTCCTATTATCATCTTTTACTCTTTCTTTTAAACAGGACTTTTAACACCGGCGAGATAAATAAGTCTATAGTATGTCAAAAATCATATGACACTCACCTAAGACTCTGGTGTACTAAAAACACGTCTTTGGGCCCAATATTTAAATAACAAAAGTAAGCAAGACATGGGCATAAACCAAAATTTCATCAAATGACATACAAAACTAATCAAGTCAAGGAAACGACATCCTATGTTAAATTCACCTTGGAGCAAGATCTAAAGATTCTAATTGATGCAAATAATCCAAGGATTCTTATGCCCCAAAAATGGGCACATTCCGAAAATCGAAAGAGCTCAAACAATCCCACTAAATTCAAGCCCTAGAATATTTCAAAAATATAAGAAAAAATGAAATTTATGCAGAACTTACATTATTTTGAGGATGGAAAAGAGTCTTGGAATGTTCCCACACGAATCCCCTATGCACCGAAATAAGAATGATCGAAAATGATTAAGATTTGCTCTCAAAATTTGTGTTTTTATATGTTAGAAATGGAGAAATTGGGGATGGCAACTGGTCCTAAAAGACCTCACTGCCAAGCCCCATTTGTAATATCCCTCAAAATGCTCATAAGTGCCTTAAGAATGCCTTGGGAATAGGCCACTCATGTAATGCATTATCCTAAATCTTTTTGGAAAATCCGAGTTCGGAATATCGATCATGGGGTCAAATCTGCAGAAAATAGTATTGGTGGATTTTTAGGACCGGTAGATCAAAAGATAGATTTCTCAAAGGAATGTGCAAACTAGTAAGGTGCGCGGCAAGTATGCATCGCGGACTTGCTTGCCTCTGCGTTACAGACCTAGCGAGGTTTTTTTTGACCGAATTTAGCTTTTAGCAAGGACACTTTAGACTTTTCCCTAATTGTTAGATAATGAACCTAGATATTTTTAGGACCTAATTCAATTCTATAAATTGACCTAAGCCTCTAATTCTATTTATTATTATACAATTCACCTACTCAATTTTGTTTCTCTCTACAAAAGACTTTCAAGGGCTCCATTGAAGACTTCAAATAAATTCACTCAAGCTCTCCATCAAAACTCTCAAGTTCTTCCAAATTATTCGGTTTTCTCACTTAAGGTATGTGGGTATTGATTCATGGATTCTTTCATCGATGAAGCCCAATCAATTTTTCAAGGTTTTCTATCAAATTAAAGTATGGTATTTTATAGGTTTTATGATCTCTGTTCCTATTGCATGAATTATGATTCAAAGTATGATCATGAGTCTATTTTAATATAAATTGTTGGTTTTTGTATTACATTAAAGAGTTTTTCCATGAATTCTCCTATATTGATCTCTAGGGTTCATTATGTGAATTATGTGTATTTTCAAATATACTCACAAATGATATTATCTTTATGAATTATGTATGGGCTGATAGGAGGTATATGATTATGAATGTTTTTAATTTAATTTCATAATTTTCAAATCAATTGATCATTCATTCATGTCTTACCCTAATTTCAAGTATAAGCAATGATCATGAATTTTCAAGTATGAATTATGATTATGTATTTCAATTTTAATCATGGACTATAAGTATGTTTCGAACGATAATTTTCATGCAAAATATGGAAAGGATGACTTAGGGCTCAATGTGGTGCCTTAAGGCCTAACGATATGAATTATGCAAATATGATTGTAATGATGAAAGGACAATTCTCACATTATAAGTATGTTATAAAAATGAGCTACTTTATAATTTCAAACCTATGATCATAACTATGATATATGAAATTATAATTTCTATTATATGCATGTATTCCGTAGGATTTGACTTAGCACCGAGTGGACTTGATGAAGGCGGACTACCAAAAACCATAGTACCAACCTTATGTGTCTTGAACTACATGCCACTATAGGAGCAAAGGGATTAGAGGGGAATACCCATATCTCTATGAGGTGAGTACCCAAAATATCAAGGTTTGAGGTGAGTACCCAAGTCTAAGAACTAGGGGTGAGTACCCGGTTCACATAGCCTCTTAGTGGATCCACTCAGGCTTATAGAGTCTACCTTGGCAAGTAGATTCCCCTTTTTCTTCTTGTATGGGGAGACAAAGGGATTTCATGTTATACCTCGCATGGTCTTATTGTCAGTTATGGTTCCTATCCCACATATATATGATCTCTTATTTATGCTATGATTTTAAATTATGATTTTTAAATGCTTTGGTCAATATGATTTTCTCATGACTTTACTTACCTTATCTTATTATGTGATTTACTTGACCATCGCATTCCATGATTTACGTTGCATGTCATTCCCTCATTATTAGTACATTCCAACGTACTAATGCATACTTTTTGCCTACATTGTCTCATAATATAGGGATTAAGGTCGAAGATCATACTCATCTACGTGGCTAGTTAAGCTTTTCTATCCAGCGGTGTTTGTGGTGAGTCCTCATTTATCGGAGACTAGTTATTGAGTTAGTTATTATTTTCAAAGACTTTTGCTATTTTTTCTATTGTGGGTGAGCTAGGGACATATCTTAGCCCCCCCATATTCATAAGTAGAGGCATCTACTTGGACACATGTTTTGAGTTTATGTTGTCATATCAGTTTATTAAATTTCTATTCATAGTTTAGACTCTCTTATGATATTACTATTTACCTTTAACTTATGTATGCTTATAATATGAACAAGAGGCTTGGTTGGAGCCCTTCGGGGTTTCAATTGCCATGTTACAACTAGGCCCTAAGTTGGGTCGTGACAAACTTAGTATCAGAACATAAGGTTTTTCAAGTGTCCTAGGGTGTCCAACATATCGCGTCAAGTAGAGTCTTATTCATAGGTGTGAAGGGCACTACACTTTTGCGTAGGAGGCTATGAGGCATTTTAGGAATCCTCACTTCTTTCATGATCCATGTCATGCTTTAGAGTTTACCGTAAGACTTATTTTCTCTAACCGTCTTGCTTTGCGATTTTCAGAAAGATGGCTCCATGAAGACCACCCTATCCAAGGGGAAATAATGTTAATGAATCCAAAGATCCCCTAGTAGACCAAGTAACTAATGTGGAGTTCTGAACCGCCATTACTATGCTAGCCCAAGTGGTGACTAAAAAAGGGATTGCAGCTCCTCCTAAAGTTCTTAATCTGACCTCAAGAGTAAGGGACTTTGCACAAATGAATCCTTCAGAGTTTCATGGCTCAAAAGTTGATGAGGATCCTTAAAAGTTGATTGATGAGTTCTACAAGATAGTGAGTATTATGGGAGTGACTTCCAAAGAAAAAGCAAAGTTGGTGGCCTACCAACTCAAGGGTTTCTCTCAAGTATGGTACAACTAATAGAAGGCCAAAAGATAAAATGAGGGTCCTATAGATTGGAAAAGTTTTAAGGGTTCATTTATTGATCTTTTCTTTCCCTTAGAGTTGAGGGAGGCAAAGGTGATAGAATGTATCATCTTAAAGCAAGAGAGTATGAGTGTGAGGGAGTATGCCCTCAACTTCATGAAGTTGTCCAAGTATGCTCTAACTTTGGTGTCAGACCCTTGTGCCCGAATGAGTAAGTTTATATCAGGGGTTTCAAATTTGGTTGTTAAAGAATGTAAGACATCCAAGTTAGTAAAGGAAATGGATATCTCTAGACTCATGACTCATACAGAGCAAATTGAAGAGGAAAAGCTTAAGGAGGTTCCTAGAATGACTAAGAAAGGCTGGATTGAGGATGGATCATACTTGATAACACTTCAGTGCCTAAGTATCACAAGGATAGGGTGCCTAACCCTAGATATGAAGGTGACAATTATAGTGGTCAAGATTTTCTCACATGCCAAAGGTGTGGAAGGTACCATCCGGGAGATTGTTTAGCCAATTCGGGTGTATGTTTTGGTTGTGGTGCGAAGGATCATAACTTGAGGCATTTTCCATGAATTTCTAAGAATGATAAGGATAGTCATCGATGATCTCATCCCTACCCCTCTGTGGGTCCCCAAACATAGAGTAGTGCTTCATTTGGTAAGTTTGAATTCCCTTTTGAAATGCTAATGAATGGTATGGATTGATTGCATACATTTTATGCTTCTATAGATTGTAGAACTCATTGAGTCAAGTTTCAATTACCAAATGAGTCTATTCTATAATGGAAGGGTCATGATTCAGTATTTAAGGGCAACTTCAGTTCTTGCCATAAGGTTCTAGTTTGGGGTCATGATAGATAGAGAGAGAGTGGCCATTCCGTGTTTTGATAAACTGTGGCATGATTACCCCATTTATGGTTATAAATATGGAGGAAGAGCTAAAAGGGTCTTGTTATGAACAATATATAGGTAAGAGTATATTGGTGTGTATGTTAGTATGGGTTAATGCAAATGTAGATGTAGAGAAGCTAATATAGACATGAAAATTCTTAATTGATGATGACTCCAAGTGAGTGTATTATAATGATTATAGAACTAGGCTTGAATGTGGATGGTATACGGGTGAGTATGCGGTGCATTAGGTGCTCCTTGATTAGGTGTCAAGGTTTGATAAAATGTGGCAACGAGGAGTAGTATTCTTGGGATAATTTTTCCTATAGAGGTGTAGGATCCTAAGGCATATTGACAAAATGGAATATGTGTTAGACTTGCCACTTGAGTTGGCTTTGGTTCATCCGATATTTCATTTGTCAATATTGAGAAAGTTTGTGGGTGATCCAAATTCTATTGTGCCAATGGATAATGTAAGTATTAAAGAGAATTTGAATTAGGAGGATGTCCATATTGAGATTTTAAACCGGCAAGTGAAGAGGTTAAGAAATAAAGACGTTGCATCCGTCAAAGTGTTGTGGAGGAATTAACAAGTAGAGAGTGCTATGCCGGAAGCGGAATCAGACATGATGAAGCATTATCTGTATCTCTTTCCTTTCACTTGAGCCTAAAGATACTAAGTTCTTCATGATCAAATTGATTAAACTCCTACATTTCAGTTCCATATGTCATTCATATGCATGCATGATTTATGAAAATGATTTTTCTCAACTACTATGTCCTATGTTATGTATGAAGTTTACATATTCTATGCATTTTTCAAAGTGTCCTCATGTACATGTTGGGTTTCTAAGTCCTTTTTTCATGTCCTTCCTATATTAGTTGGATCTCATTCGAGGATGAATGTTCCTAAAGGGGAGGTATTGTAATATCCCTCAAAATGCTCATAAGTGCCTTAAGAATACCTTGAGAATAGGCCGCTCATGTAATGCATTATCCTTAATCTTTTTGGAAAATCTGAGTTTGAAATATCGATTAGGGGGTCAAAACATGAGGAAAATAGTCTCGGTGGATTTTTAAGACTCGTACATCGAAAGATAGATTTCTCAAAGGAACTATGCAAACCAGTAAGGTGCGCGGTAAGTCTGCATCGTGGACTTGCTTGCCTCCGCGTCGCGGACCTGGCGAGGGTTTTTTTGGTCGAATTTAGCTTTTAGCAAGGGCACTTAAGACTTTTTCCTAATTCTTAGCTAATGAACCTAGACATTTTTAGGACCTAATTCAACTTTATAAATTGACCTAAACCTCTAATTCTATTCATTCTTCTACAATTCACCTACTCAAATATTTCTCTCTCTACAAAAGACTCTCAAGGGATCCATTGAATACTTCAAGTAAATTCACACAAGCTCTCCATCAAAACTCTCAATTTCTTCCAAATTATTTGGTTTTCTCACTTAAGGTATGTGGGTATTGATTCATGGATTCTTTCAACCATGAAGCCCAATCAATTTTTTCAGGTTTTCTGTCAAATTAAAGTATGGTTTTTATGGGTTTTATGATCTCTATTCCTATTGCAAGAATTATGATTCAAAATATGATCATGAGTCTATTTTGATATAAATTGATGGTTATTGTATTAAATTAAAGAGTTTTTCCATGAATTTTCCTATATTAATCTCTAGGGTTCATGATTTGAATTATGGTATTTTTAATTATACTTACAAATTATATTATCTTTATGAATTATTTATGGGCTGATAGGAGGTATATGATCATGCATGTTTTTAATTCAATTTCATGATTTTCAAATCAATTGATCATGCATTCATGCCTTACCCTAATTTCAAGTATAAACTATGATCATGAATTTCCAAGTATGAATTATGATTATATATTTCAATTATAATCATGGACTATAAGTATGTTTCAAATGATGATTTTAATGCAAATTATGGAAAGGGTGACTTAGGGCCCAATGTGGTGCCTTAAGGCCTAACGATATGAATTATGCAAATTGAATGTAATGATGAAAAGACAATTCTCACATTACAAGTATGTTTTGAAAATGATCTACTCTATGATTTCAAACCTATGATCATGAATATGCTATGCATATATTCTGTGGGATTTGACTTAACACCAAGTGGACTTGAGGTGGGGGCCCTACCAAAACCCATAGTAGCAACCTCATATCTCTTGAACTACGTGCCACCGTAGGAACAAAGGAATTAGAGGCGAATACCCAAATCTCTAAGAGGTAAGTACCTGAAATATCAAGGTTTGAGGTGAGTACCCAAGTCTAAGAACTAGGGGTGAGTACCCGGTTCACATAGCCGCTTAGTGGATCCACTCAGGCATATAGAGTCTACCTTGGCAAGTAGATTCCCCTTTTTCTTCTTGTATGGGGAGACAAAGGGATTTCATGTTATACCTCGCATGGTCTTATTGTCGGTTATGGTTCCTATCCCACATATGTATGATCTCTTATTTATGCTATGATTTTAAATTATGATGTTTAAATGCTTTGGTCAATATGATTTTCTCATGAATTTACTTACCTCATCTTATCATCTGATTTACTTGACCATTGCATTCCATGATTTACGTTTCATGTAACACCCTCATTC
The DNA here is from genome assembly GCF_947179165.1 of Solanum dulcamara. Lineage (NCBI taxonomy): Eukaryota > Viridiplantae > Streptophyta > Magnoliopsida > Solanales > Solanaceae > Solanum > Solanum dulcamara. Next base: position 29,686,054 of record NC_077248.1, on the reverse strand, counting down.
TTAATACATTCAAATGTACTAATGCATACTTTTTACCTACAGTGTCTCATAATGTAAGGGTAGAGGTTGAAGATCAATTTTATCTATGTGGCTAGTTAAGCTTTCCTATCCAGCGGTGTTTGTGGTGAGTCCTCATTTATCGAGGACTAGCTATTGAGTTAGTTATTGTTTTTGATGACTTTTGCTATTTTTCCTATTGAGGGTGAGCTAAGTACATGTCTTAGCTCCCGCCCATATTCATGAGTAGAGGCATCTAGTTGGACAAATGTTTCGAGTTTATGTTGTCATGTGACGTTCTTAAATTTCTATTCATAGTTTAGACTCTCTTATGATGTTTCCTCTTTACCTTTCACTTATGTATGCTTATGATATGCACAGAAGGCTTGGTTGGATCCTTTCGGGGTGTCAATCACTGTGTTACAACTAGGCCCTAGGTTAGGTTGTGACACCATTTGTCCATGGAAAACGCGGAGACAAGCTCCGCAAATGCGAAGGTTAGAAAGCTGACTCTCCGCTATGGCGGAGACTTGTCCACGAACATGCAGAACAACCACCCAAACATCTGCGAACTCAACCTGAGCCCCACGAACATGCATAACAACCATCCATAACTCCGCGAACACTGCCTGAGGCCCGCGAACGTGGATAACAAAAGGCTTGACCTCCGCAAAGGCAGCCAAGGGACTTGAAAGCGGAGAGTAATTTTCATGTGCACCAGCTGCTGTGCTGGTGTATTTTCACTAAGGGAATAAGTCCCTCAACAGGGGCTCCAAACTCGTTCAAAATCCTGTTGTCATAAACAAACCATGCTACCCAACTAAAAACAACATTCCAGACTCAAAAAAATCAATAGATTTCCCTATGGAGGTCGTTTTAATGGAATGTTTACCCAAGTCAAAGTATTTTAAAGAAAACACTTAAAAAGCATGACCAAAAACTCATTCCGATCACCTTGGGAACCAAACCAAAGGTCGTTCTAGACCAAACTTTGCCTTCCAAAGATAACATGTTACACCCCGTACTTTGGTACCTTGGAAAGCTTCTTAAGCTTCATAAATTTCTAGGGAGGCTCTTAAGTTTCTTAGAAGTCATCATGTGAGTCGGATAATCTATAACGCTATCAAAAAACTCTAAGAAGGGGAGAATGAGATACCCCAATAATAGGGAAGATTGGAAATATGGTTATAAGAATCCGAAAGGAGTTGGAGGCCAAATAATAGGTCGTAGGACTCTACTTACTCACGTACGCCACTGACTTGGATGTCTTACATAATTAAGCTACTTGAGTACACATCGAGCTTAAGTAGAAAGGAATATAGGATCTTAAAGTAAGATGAGATTACAAACCCACAAAAATAAAGCAAGCAGGTGACAAGTAGGTGACACACCTACTTAGACAAAGTAGGTGACTCACCTGCTTGGGGTGGACCCCCACCTGCCACGTGGCGGCTTGGGATTGGTTGCATGAGATGACATGGCTGCATAAGGGCTTGATACATGTCACCCTTAGGGGATTCCACATGTCACCCTCTAAGGAAGGTTATATATTAGTCATCTTATGACTGAGTGTCTTATTTTCAGCATCTTTACACTTAGAAAAATTGGAGAAAAACTTAGAGAACATGGAGAGAGAGCTACGGATTTGGTCAAGCAAGGTAAGCCCTCCGATTTTATTCTATGAAATAATTATTCAAGGTATCCCAAATATACATGATAGTGTTTAATAGCGTAAAATCTCATTTTGGGGCAGCAAGGAAGAGATACAAAAAGTCCGTTAATTTTCAGCGTGTTAAGAGAACTTCCGAGATAAATTTTAGCAAGTTTTAGAAAGGTATGGCTTGCTTCTCTTCTCCCACATTTTGGTGAGGTTTTGGACATGATATGAAGGTTTTAATAATTTAAATTTTTTATTTGAAGCATCATCAAAAGGGTAACAAGCAGTCACAACATTTCAACCGCGCTGGAAGAACTTTCGAGGCAAATGTTGGCAAGCTTTGGTCAATTTCGGGTAAGGTAAGGGTTTTCCTTTAAATTTGGAGTTTATAGTGTGGTTATGGAGTGTACTACACATCTTATACATGTATGGAACTATAAAAATTGCACAAGGATGCTTGACGTTGGAAACAAACTAAACTAAGGCCGTCATAGTTAAATCGAATGTCGAGTAGGGTGTTGTGGCTGTTGTGCTGGGCTTGAAGGCTCCTTTATTGTATGTTGAAGGAATGGAACACGTTCCAAAAGGTGTGTGGGAGCTTCTGGTTGCAGCCAAAAGACCCTCCATTCCGTACGGTTAAAGATTTTATGAAATAGCGACTAAAAACCCTATTTTGGTCTCGTAATTTTAAGCGAGTTGTTGGAAGCCTGTATTGCATAATGTTGACACATTTTAATTGCATATGAGCTGATGATTGTTTTTATTGATAGCCTTCTAAGTTTTGGGGATTAAATTGAAAGTTCGGATAGGGAAAGTTATAGAGGAGATGTTGCCCGATTTCCACTAACTCCTTAACTAACTAAAAGACTAGTCGAGACCAGTAAACCAAGGCGGATAAGGAATTGATTCTTGTGGGTGCTTGGTTGTGGATTTAGAAGCTGGAAAGTTAAAGGTTATTAATATTAGTGTTACCTTCTTTTTAAATAGGTTCAGAGGACGACACGACAAGTCGGGTTAAAAGCAATAGATAAGAGGTATATGAAGCTATCCTTCTCTTCTTTTGGTCATGTCTTAGCTATAAGTGGAATGTAATATGTGATCTGAGGATAATTCCATTCATAGAGCTTCGAGAATGATTCATGCCTCCGACCTATTTTTTGATGTTAGAACTCCTACAATAAGTGAGATATTGCCTCTCAAATCTTTTATATGAAGGAAAGTAGTAAGTATGTAAGGCCTATCTATCCCTTGGTTTGGCATGTTTCAAATGTATGTAAAGACCATCCCTTTTCTTTCTTGGCATGTCTTAGATATAGGTTACAAACGATATGTATATGAAGCTTGGGGTAACTCTATTCATAAGCTCTTATTCCTAAGGACCCTATAATAACAAATGTCCTCGGTTCCATAAGCTGTTGGGCACTTTCTTGATACATGTTTCTGGTTCACTTATAGTTTTTAAGACTCTTAAAAGAGTTAAGCTCCTATTCCTCAAGTATTCTATACGATTGAATAGTGATTGGTAGAAAAAAGCTCCTCTGTTTAAAAGGCTCTGAGATAGCCAATACTCGAATTTCTATAAGATGGTTCATACTATAGTAACATATGACTATGAAGTTGAGTCTCTAGTTGACATAGTCCCTAATGGCATCTAGAGGGTACTGGAGATGATTCCTACCCTAGTTTCCAAGTGACCGTTCATTTGACCATTTCGTTGAGCCTTAAATGATGAATTTATTTGCATATGGTTATTCACTACTCCGCTCGCGCATACGGCTAATATATTATTCACCGCGTCCCATAAAGGGATGGGCATGATAAATGATGAAATGCTTACTCACCGCGTCCTATGAAGGGCCAAGCATGATATATGATGAAATAATTATTCACCGCATCCCATGAAGGGCCGGTCATAATACACGATGAAATAACAGCTTCATCGAGTCCCTCACTGAAGGGCTGGATAGTCTATAGGCATGCATGTGAAAATATAGTGATATACTTGTATCACAAGTCCCATAGCGGGCTAGGTATGATATGTAAGGAAGATATATATACCCTCATGTCATAAGATGCAGGTAGAGAAATTTGTTAACTGTTATATTTATTTCCTGCATCCTACTTTAGTTGTTAGCTCAGTTATGTTATGTTATGCTTTATATACTCAGTACATATATCGTACTGACCCCCTTTCCTAGGGGAGCTATGTTTCATGCCCGCAGGTACAGATATTCATTTTAGGGATTTGTCAGCTTAAGGTTTCCACTCAGCTATGTCGGAGGTGCTCCACTGTTCTGGAGCCCAGCTTTTGGTGCTAATCTTCTAATGTATACATTTGTTTATTCAGGGGTACAGAGAGGGCCCTGTCCCACCATATGTTACTGTTAATATTCTTAGAGGTCTGTAGACATGTGTGTGGGTTGTACGTGTAAGTTCTGTTCAGTTATGTCCATATGGTGAATGGAAAATGTTAAGACGTTATGGCAGCCTTGTCAGCTTGCACGCCCTTTCATGATAAGATACAAATGAAAGTGGCTACAGATACATGAAAATGCTATGACCCACTAGGGTTCTTATGTATAGTTCTTATATCGATTGGTACATCTGATAGTTATATATAGGGGGTCCAGGTCGAACCCCAGTCACGGCCTACGGGGTTGGGTCGTGACATAACCACCCTGACATAATTTTTAGCTAAGCTCATTCCCTTAAAATGTTGACCAAAGTGAAACTTGGCCACAACATTAAAGTTAAAATGATAAATTGCATAAACTCAAAACGAAGGCTCTAAAACATAAAAAACCTTCATACGACGCTCGAATCTCCAGATGTTAACTAAAGTCAACTCCTTTAAATCTTAAGCCTCTAAAATGGCCAAACCACTTCAAAACTCAATCGAACACCCTTGGGAGCGTGCCACCCATACCAACATTACAAAACAGTTATAAAGAAGCTACGGGAAGGGATAAAACAGTAAAAGCACACAAAAGCACAAAAATAACCTTGGAGGTCATTATAACATCTAATACTAAAAGGACATTCATCCTCGAAGGTCAAGGGAGAAAGTTACCTAGTGGCTCAAAAAGGTGAGGATATTAGGTCTGCATGTACTACTCAGTCTCCAAAGTAGCTTCCTCGACCAGGCGATGCCCCCACTAGAATTTCACCGATGAAATCTCTTTAGACCTCAACTTCCTAACCTGCTTATCCAAAATAGCTATAGGCTCCTCCTTAAATGCTAAGAACTCATCAAACTGAACAGAATCCCACGGAAGCACATAAGACTCATACGGAATGTACCGCCACAGCATAGAGAAATGGAACACAGGGTGAACACCTAAAATTGCTTAGGTCAAGGCCAATTCATAAGCTACCTCCCTTACCCGTCTCAAGATCTCAAAAGGGCCGATGAACCTGGGGCTAAGCTTACCCTTCTTCCCAAACTTCTTTACGCTCTTCATGGGCGACATTCATAGGAATACCCGATCTCCAACCATAAACTCCAAAGGCCCCATCCTTCGATCAACATCACTCTTCTACCTTGTTAGTGCATTATGGAGCCTCTCTTGAATCATATGAACTCTTCCATCGATTCATGTAGAAAATCAGTGCTATAAGTCCTAACCTCAAAATCAGTAAAACAATCTACTGGGAATGACATATCCTACCATACAATGCCTCAAAAAGTGCCATGTCTATTCCCAAATAGTAGTTATTGTCATATATAAACTCTGCCAAATCCAAGGACTGATCCCATTAACCCCAAAATCAATAAAATAGGCCCATAGCATGTCCTCTAAGACTTGAATAGTCCTCTCTGACTGACCATCGGTCTAGGGATGGGAATTTGTGTTGAGCTCAACTGGGGTACCCAACACCTTCTTAATAGAATTATTACACCCTACACTTTTAAAACTCGGAATGTCTCATAAGTTCCTTAGACATTATCATGTGAGACGGATATGCTACGACGCTATCAAATGACTCCAAGGATGGGAGGATGTGATACCCCGTAGTAGAGAAGGTTGGAAGTGGAATTATAAGAATCTGGAAGGAATTGGAGGCCAAGTAACGAGTCGTAGGACTCGATTTACCTATGTAAGTTGTTAATGTAAAAGTTTTATATACTTGAGCTACTAGAGGACATGCCAAGACTGCGTAGCAAGGATTACATAGGCTCTTAAAATAAAGTAAGATGATGAACCAATGAGAGGGAGCAAAAACTAGTTTCCGAACTTACGAAAGTGAAGCAAGCAGGTGACAAGCAAGCACCTCAAGCAAGCAGGTGACAAGCAAGCACCTCAAGCAAGAAGGTGAAAAGCAAGCAGGTGACTCACCTGCCTGCTTGGGGGTGGACCCCGCTTCCACATGGCGACGTGTGATAGGCCGCATAAACCTAAGTGGCATCCTAGGGGGCTGCCATATGTCACCCCCAAGGGGCTGCCACGTGGCACCTTCTAAAAAGGGTGGATATATATGTTAATGACTCTTAAGTCATTATGTATCCAAAAAATTCAGCCAAATCATAGAGAGGAAACGTGAGAGAAAGAGAGTACCTACGGCAACTTTGGTTTGGAAGAATTAAGGGTGAGTTCTTCATTATTCTTCCGTGAATTAATTATCTACGGTGTTTATCAAGCATGTGGAGATGTATATATGTATATATATGTATATTATGATGAATAAGAAATCATTTCTTCATCTGTACACTTGGAAAAGTTGGACAAAAACGTGAGAGGAAGAAGAAAGGAGGGCTACGGCCTAGAGGCTGCCAAGGTACGCCTCCGAGCTTCGCTGCGTAAATAAATTATCTAAGGTATACTATGATGAATTTAGGGTTCTAATAACATATATTTACTGCTTGGGTCAGCAAGGAAGTCATACAAACAGCCCGCTCAAATTTAGCGCGTTTGAAGAAGTTCCGAGTTGTGATTTGATAATTTTAGCCAATTTCGGGTAATGTAAGGTTTCTCCTTTTAATTTGGAATTTATGGTGTTGTTATGGAGTGTGTTACACGCCCTATAGGTTGCTGAAAATGTGAAAATGTCATAGAAACACTTGACGCTCGGAATAAACTAAATTAGAGTCGCTATAGTTGAATTGACGTCGAAATAAAGTATTGTTCTTGTGAGGTGCTTCTGCAGTGGTGTGGATTGTTGTTGCAGGGTCTAAATATGTTATAAATGAGGCTGGGGAGCTTCTGGTTTCATCCACACAAACCCCCCACTTCATACGGTTAAAGGTTTTGCAAAATGGAAACTAGAAACCCTATTTTGATATCGTATTTTTGAATGAGTCGTTTGGAGTTTATGTTGTATATTGTTGATGTGAAATGTGTAAACATATTTTGCAGGTTGTTGTTGTTGGTTGTGTATAGTTTTTAGGGATCTAATTGTAAATTTTTATAGGGCAAATTATAGGGGAGGTACTGCCCAATTTTCGTTAATGCCTTAACTAATTAAAGAATTAGTCGAGGAAACGAACAAGGAAATAGATTCCATGAATACTAAGGTACAACCTAAGATACTGGAAAGATAAGGGTAGTTGATATTCGTATTACTTTCATGTTGAATAGGTTCAGAGGATGATGAGACAAACGGGATAAAGAGTGACTCACAAAAGGTATGTAAAGCTTTCTCTTGGCATGTTTCGATATAAGTACGTACAACTATCTATCATTTCCCTTGATATGTATTTGGTAAGAAAATGAGATTATGATGCCATAGTGGTTCACCGAGCCCCATAATGGGCCGGGTACAAAATATGTATATGAAGATCACCTGAAGGAAAGTACAGACTACATAAAACTTATTCTCTTTCTTCTTTTGGGCATGTCTTTGCCTTAGTTGTAAGTTGAATATGATCTGAGCTCCGGAGTAACTCCATTCTTAAATATCTGTTTTTTACTTTTGAATATCGAACTCTGATAGTAGTTGGACTATTTCCCTAGAAACTTGTATATATTAAAGAGGTACCAAATGTACAGGCTCCAAGTCTTGAAGACTATACGATACTAAATATTTTGTTTCCATAAACGATTTCTCCCTATGTTAATACATGTCTAGGGTCCCCAAGATTACAATTGAGACAGCCCATAATGGCATTCATAGGACACTCGAGATGACTAAACCACTACTCGGGTCCTCAAGTAAAAGCTTAACTTTCTTATCCAGTCGAGTCTCCGTTATGATTTAAATTGCATATAATTACTCACTACTCTACTCTTGTATACTGTAACACTTCTTTCACCGAGTCTCGAGCCGGGTTTGTTCTTGCACAACTCACTGCATTTTTTATCGAGCCCTTCACTAGAGGGTCGGGTACGTATGTATATATATATGATGATGATGTTTTGCAATAAGGTAGTGGTGGCGCCGGGCGTATGATGATCCTACAGATATGCTTCACCGGACCCCTGAAAGGGCCGGCTATATTGTATAATTTGAGTATGCATGCTTTCATGATTCACAGAGTACAGGTACAGGTTTCCAATTTTGATATTTTATCCCCTGCTTCTCTACTTCAGATATACTTCCAGTTGTGTCATGTTATGTTTTACATACTCAGTACATATGTCGTACTGACCCCCTTTCTTCGGGGGGCTGCGTTTCATGCCCGCAGGTACCGATATAGGTTTTTGGAATCCGTCAGTTTAGGATTCCATTCAGCTCAGTTGGAAGAGGCTCCATTATATCGGAGCCTAGTTTTGGATACAAACCATTGATGTATAAAATTATTTTGTCTATTCAGGGGTATGGCGGGGCCCTTATCCTGCCAGATATTGTCGTCAATATTTTTAGAGGTCTGCAGACATGTATATGTAGGTTGTGTATATCAGTTTAATTCAGCTAGGTCTACCTGATATAAGATATATGTGAATATATTATAGTAGCCTTGTTGGCTTGCGTGCCCTGTCATGTTGTGATACGAATGAAAAGGGCTATAGGTATATGTAAATGTTATCACCCAGTAGGGCTCTGTTACATGATATTATCTTATTTATAGTTTAATGTGACCACAGCTAATAGATATGTGTACGGGAGGTCCAGGTCGGACCCCAGTCGTGGCCTACGGGGTTGGGTCGTGACAAAAGTGGTATTAAAGAAGTTCGACCTTAGAGTGTCTGCAGACCGTGTCTAGTAGAGTCTTATTTATCGATGTATTGCGCGTCATATCTATAAACAAGAAGCTATAGGAAATTTAGGGTGTTACCTTTCTTCTACATCTGAGATCATGCTATAGATCCGAGTCATAGGAAAATTCCTTATACTAACCTTGGATCTTAACAGAAGGACGGCATCAACCAAAGGAAGTAATTGACGACATAGGACATTATGAAGCACGCAGGTAAGTAAAGTAAAGGCATAGAAGATATCCATCGGGTAAGGTATTGAAGTAATATTGAAATGTAAAGTTGAAACCAGAAAGGAAAGCAGACAAGAAGTGAAACAAATGCAGTTTGAAGTTGGACGTATGAGGTGAGTCCATTATTTTTATATTATTATTGACATTGAAAGCCTTGTGTGGCTGCGATATGAGATGATATTAAAAGCCCTGTGCGGCTGTGATATGACCTGAATATATATATGTGTGTTGGCCCTGTGAGGCATGGTTGGTATTTTCTCCGTGCAGGTTATGGGATAGTAAGAAGTGTAGAGGAAACTCTGCCGAAATTTTCCCAGAATGGGGAAAAGGAAATAAAGCATAGAATTTTGAAATGTCTGAGAAATTGATATCAAGTACCCCTACTGTGTTTAACTAAAGCTGTAAGAGGTATCCTTCAGGTCGCTGATAAGGGGCACCCTTTTCACTTGAAGAATTTTATTTCGGAGGAACAAAAGCATATTTAAGTAGTAAAGTTCAGACTACGGTATCTCCAGCCGTATTTGTACTGTAGGAATATAAACAGAGGGCTCAGGATTAAAGGATAAGATGTCCCGCGAATGAGTTTCACTCTTTTGAAAACAAATACCAAGCCCTCAACTCCTAATTATAAATTAGATGAGTTGTTCATAACTCGAGGATAAACTCAGAAGGAGACCAGGTAGGTCAAGTACTAAAAGAAGTACTATGATGTATAAGAGGTTCTGATTTCTTCCAACAATGGTTGGAAAATGATTTATGATAACAATTTATAGTTTTCCACTGACTAATTGGGGAAAGAACTTCTAACAGAAGCACCTCAAAGAGATGTCAGGAACTGAATATATGTACGAACTAAAAAGGGGATATTTAAATATAAATTGAACCGTGTGATACAATTATACAGGGATAAAGTGAGACCGCTAATAAGGCGCCCTTGGTAGAGGCTAACTAAGTTAAAAGCCTGCGTTGAGTACGCAGTAAGGGTATGGAGCTTAAGATATAAAGGATTAACGCGTGTGCACAATGTCGCCCCAAAAACAGTGGAACCCTTAAAAGAAAAAGACGGCAAACTTAAGGAATAAATGGCACAACTTTCAGTCATCCCAAGAAACAAGGGATATAGGTTGGGAAAGCCATTACTTCAAGAAAACCTGGAATAGTTATTGTCGGAATATTAGTACTGCCTAGTTGGGATTGGAACGACTACAAGTACTAATTAAATTTTGATGAAGATAAGTAAGATGTGTCCTCGAACGAGTTGTTCCATGGATCCCACGACTAGAGTACAGAATAATAGATGCGATGTTGCACTATGTATGGAAAGGTTCTCGTCGCCTTGTAGTTTCACCAAGATTTCATACACGTACAATCAGGTTATGAAATATATAGGAAGACGGGGACCTGATGCAGTACCAAATAGATTGGTGAAAGGAATTGGACAAAAATTGAGATTGGACATAGAGGCGTAGAGCAAAGTACAAACAGAGGAAAGTACGGGTACCCTTTAAAGGGGGGAAGTTAATGAGAAAATGGCAAAAGTAAGAGGAGGAAATTAATATGGCAATATATTTGAGATAGACGTCTAATCATCCACAAGATATCTTGCCGAGCCAAGTTAGAAAGGTCCGGAAGCTACCAATAATTAGATAGAAGCCAGAATGCTATATAAGGCAGCGTTAAGAAGTTTGTGACGAGAGCTTGAATGACATAACACTAGAAGGCGGCTGCGTATAAAAACAAAAGAGAGTAACCATGAAAAGATATCGAATAACTCAAGAAACACTACAAAGGATAATGACAACATGCTAGACCAAAAAGCCAAAATGTTGGCTATAGAGTTGGTCGCAAATGATGTGGCGATAGATATATAACCAAGGACAAAGGAATAGAGATCCTTCTATGGTAGAAAATGATAAGAGCACATAGTGAATAGAGGATAGGGGAGCTTATATGTCAAATTCCTTTAAAGCTATGCCAGCTAATAATAGCCAAGAATCAAAGCAACTCCAAAGGTCACTATATGAACGAACTTTAGCGCTACTCAGTAGCCCACCCTAATGAATGGGTGCGTACAGAAAGGGGGGGACATGGTCATAGAGGAACTAAAGGTCTACGCTGATACTGGTTGCAAGATAACAGAGGAAAGGACAAGGCAAAACATAAAGACTCGCAAGACAACATTGAGGTAAATCTTGGGCTAAATTGAGTGTCCGCACATTGTGGAAAGGATTACAACAAAACGCGACACGAAGACTTCCCAGGAGGGTCACCCATCCCAATATTACTCTCTCTCCAGCACGCTTAACTCTAAAATTCTGATGGAACTTAATGCGTTAGTGCTGGTATGATCACGCGTGATGGAAGAATCTGAACTAGCGATGGAGAAACAATATGAGATTATGTACCCAAAGTATTATAAGATACGTTAAGGCAATTGTAACAAGGGATTAAGAAAAACAAGAAGGATTAGCTAATTGCTAACTGACGACACACTCGAATGCCACAGTTCTTTAACATAGTACCTGTTAATGAGAGGCAAACCACCGAAGAGCTATATGGGCCAGTGGACGAGGGAATTTCGACACCACTTGGCAGCCAACTCTGAGAGCAAAAAAAGCAAAACCCAAAAGGTATGGGCACCAGTTGCTGTAATTTACGGATAACAGGAAGTAATACCGAAGGTCAAAAATTCCACAATATAACTTGGGCTACAAGACTCACTTCACACTACATCGACAGATGGCTCTAAAGGGAATGTTACCTATGGATTAACGATATTAGCCCCTGATCCTTCGATCAAAGGCTACATATTCAGCCAAGAGGGTGTAAAATTGTAGGGTAAAGGAGTAGTAGGACCTTACGGAGTCCCCACAGCTGTTATCCCAAGCGAAGGAGCCCCGAGTTGCAATTAACTACCGAAAGATGCGAAGATAGGTTAAGCCAAACTACCGAGATGGAATTGGTACTACGGGTGAAGTAAGACATGACCATGAGTGGACCAAAGATCTACCCCGACATCGAGTGTAGGATAAGGGAGAAAAAGGTAGGGTAAAACATAAGGACTAGCGAGGTAACGCTAGGATACTTCTTGTACCCTCTCATAATATTGTAAAGGAAAAATATGACACAAGATAATGTGTCTAGAGGGTGACAAGTGGGGGTAAGGAAAATTGTGAAAGGGTTTAAGTAAAACTGGCAGAACTAGCTGGTTACTATAGGAATGGCGAGTTTATATGCCAAACTTCCTACAGAATTATATCAGATCATAATAGAAAAAGCACAGAACAACTATGAGAGACATTATATGAGGGTATTTTAGCATTATTCAGTAGCCAACCCCTAAGGATTGGGAAAAAGAGAAAAAGAACCCAAAAGATAGGGTACCAGTTAAAGTTTGGAAGAAAGTCGAGAGGAACTATACGAGGTTAAGGATCCCCAAGTTAGTATGTGGGTTATTGCGAATAGGAAAAGTAGGGTAGTATGTGGGTTATTGCGAATAGGAAAATGAATCAGCCCATTTGCTTCCAAACAAAAGCACCTATGCAGCTGAAATTATGTAGAGTTATGGGATATGGAGGTAGTAAGATTCCGTGAGGTTTCCCCAGCTAATATTTGAGATAGATGGACTTCAATTATGATTAACGTTTGGACATCAGTCCAAGAAGGGATCGAGAACACAAGTAGATCTTAGTACCTCAGTTTTTCCCTCGAGCTGCTGAACAGACTAAGCATACTATCAGACGTTAGAAGATATATTACGGACTAATATGGTTGGCTTTAAGAGTAACTGAGACGATTGCCCACCACTTATTGAGTTTGCCAACAAGAAGGGCTACCGTTCCAGTATCAAGATGACCCCCTACAAGATGTTGTAAGGCAGAGCGTATAAGTCCCCCTGTTGGGAAAAAGACTAAGATGGTAGCTAAACAGGATTACGCAAACTATTGACTAACGACCCAGAATCGACAGAAATGATATACAGATAATCGACGTCGACATTTAGAGTTCAAATTGATGATTGGATGTTCATAACAGAGTCACCCAGAAAAGGGAACTTAACCCAAAATATATTAGACTGTATCAAGTTACTTATAAGGTGAGCAACGTGGTGGGTAAGTTGAGCTTACCACCTCATTTGGAAACTATACGCCCAGTCCATCAGATAGGAATACTTCACAAGGATACTGACGAGTTACCCAGGGTATATTCCATAGATAAAATCCAGGAGATGGAAGCCTGTGAGGAAAAACCTATTGCCATCTTAGATCGGCAAACTAGAAGATTGTAGACTAAAGACGTTCCTTCCGTCAAGATATGGTGGAAAAACCAAAACCAGAAAGAGGATGACCAGGGAAACTGAAGAGAACATGAAACACAAGTATTTGCACCTGTAACCGATGTTTGCAGGTAACCCCAACTCTTGAAACAAGTATATTAAGTACTTGTATGGAAGTATGTGTTAGGGAAATAGATCTCCCTACGATTTGTATAAGGTGCTAAGAGAAGTTTGGTCTAACATTCGGGGACAAATGTTCTAAATGGGGGAAGGATGTTACACCCCACGCTTTTAAAACATGGAATGTCTCATAAGTTCCTTAGATATTATCATGTGAGACGGATATGATACGATGCTATCAAATGACTCCAAGGAGGGGTGGATGTGATACCCCATAGTACAGAAGTTGTAAGTGGAATTATAAGAATCCGGAAGAAATTGGAGGCCAAGTAATGAGTCGTAGGACTCAATTTACCTATGTAAGTTGTTAATGTAAAAGTTTTATAAACTTGAGCTACTAGAGGACATACCAAGCCTGCATAGCACGGATTACATAGGATCTTAAAATAAAGTAAGATGACGAACCTACGAGAGGGAGCAAAAACTAGTTTCCAAACTTACGAAAGTGAAGCAAGGAGGTGACAAGCAAGCACCTCAAGCAAGCAGGTGACAAGCAAGAACCTCAAGTAAGAAGGTGACAAGCAAGCAGGTGACTCACCTGCCTACTTGGGGGGGTGGACCCTGCTTCCACATGGCGACGTGTGATAGGCTGCATAAACCTAGGTGGCGTCCTAAGGGGCTGCCACATGTCACCCCCAAGGGAATGCCACGTGGCACCTTCTAAAAAGGGTGGATATATATATTAATGACTCTTAAGTCATTATGTATCCAAAAAAGTCAGCCAAAACATAGAGAGGAAACGTGAGAGAAGGAGAGTACCTACGACAGCTTTGGTTTGGAAGAATTAAGGGTGAGTTCTTCATTATTCTTCTGTGAATTAATAATCTACGGTGTTCCTAAAGCATGTGGAGATTTATATACGTATATATATGTATATTATGATTACTAAGAAGTCATTTCTTCAGCTGTACACTTGGAAAAGTTGGACAGAAACGTGAGAGGAAGAAGAGAGGAGGGCTATGACCTAGGGGCTGCCAAGGTATGCCTCTGAGCTTTGCTCCGTAAATAAATTATCTAAGGTATGATATGATTAATTTAGGTTGCTAATAACATAAATTTAATTCTTGGGGCAGAAAGGAAGTCATGCAAACAGCCCGCTCAATTTCAGCGCGTTTGAAGAAGTTCTGAGTTGCGATTTGACAATTTTGGCCAATTTCGGGTAAGGTAATGTTTCTACTTTTAATTTGGAATTTATGGTGTTGTTATGGAGTGTGTTAAACGACCTATAGGTTGCTGAAAATGTGAAAATTGCATAGAAACACTTGACGCTCGGAATAAACTAAATTAGAGTTGCTATAGTTGAATTGTCGTCGAGTTCTTGTGAGGTGCTTCTGCAGGGGAGTGGATTGTTGTTGTAGGGTCTAAATATTTTCTAAATGAGGCTGGGGAGATTCTGGTTTCATCCACACAAACCCCCCACTTCATACGGTTAAAGGTTTTGCAAAATGGAAACTAGAAACCCTATTTTGATATCGTATTTTTGAGCGAGTCGTTTGGAGTTTATGTTGTATATTGTTGATGTGAATTGTGTAAACATATTTTGCAGGTTGTTGTTGTTGGTTGTGTCTAGTTTTTAGGAATGTAATTGTAAATTTTTATAGGGCACATTATAGGGGAGGTACTACCCAATTTTCGTTAATGCCTTAACTAATTAAAGAATTAGTCGAGGAAACGAACAAGGAAATAGATTCCATGAATACTAAGGTACAACCTAAGATACTGGAAAGATAAGGGTAGTTGATATTCGTATTACTTTTATGTTGAATAGTTTCAGAGGATGATGAGACGAATGGGATAAAGAGTGACTCACAAAAGGTATGTAAAGCTTTCTCTTGGCATGTTTTGATATAAGTACGTACAACTATCTCTCATTTCCCTTGATATGTATTTGGTAAGAAAATGAGATTATGATGCCATAGTGGTTCACCGAGCCCCATAATGGGCCAGGTACGAAATATGTATATGAAGATCACCTGAAGGAAAGTACAGACTACATAAAGCTTATTCTTTTTCTTCTTTTGGGCATGTCTTTGCCTTAGTTGTAAGTTGAATATGATCTGAGCTCTG
This sequence comes from Solanum dulcamara, assembly GCF_947179165.1. Taxonomy (NCBI): domain Eukaryota; kingdom Viridiplantae; phylum Streptophyta; class Magnoliopsida; order Solanales; family Solanaceae; genus Solanum; species Solanum dulcamara. The sequence continues at coordinate 29,670,511 of NC_077248.1, read as the reverse complement.
GAGTAACTCCATTCTTATATATCTCTTATTTACTTTTGAATATTGAACTCTGATAGTAGTTGGACTATTTCCCTGGAAACTTGTATATATTAAAGAGGTACCAAATGTATAGGCTCCAAGTCTTGAAGACTATACGATACAAAGTGTTTTGATTCCATAAATAATTTGGCCCTATGTTAATACATGTCTAGGGTCCCCGAGATTACAATTGAAATATCCCATAATGGCATTCAGAGAACACTCGAGATGACTACACCACTACTCGGGTCCTCAGGCAAAAGCTTAACTTTCTTATTCTATCGAGTCTCCATTATGATTTAAATTGCATATAATTACTCACTACTCTACTCGTGTATACTGTAATACTTCTTTCACCGAGTCCCGGGTCGGGTTTGTTCTTGCACAACTCACTGCATTGTCCATCAAGCCCTTCACTAGAGGGTCGGGTACGTATGTATATATATATGATGATGATGTGTTGCAATAAGGTAGTGATGGCGCCGGGCGTATGATGATCCTACAGATATGCTTCACCGGACCCCTGAAAGGGCCGGCTATATTGTATAATTTGAGTATGCATGCTTTTATGATTCATAAAGTACAGGTACAGGTTTCCAATTTTGATATTTTATCCCCTGCTTCTCTACTTCAGATATGCTTCCAGTTGTGTCATGTTATGTTTTACATACTTAGTACATATGTCGTACTGACCCCCTTTCTTCGGGGGGCTGCGTTTCATGCCCGCAGGTACCGATTCAGGTTTTGGGAGTCCTTCAGTTTATTATTCCATTCAGCTTAGTTTGAAGAGGCTCCATTACATCGGAGCCTATTTTTGGATACGAACCATTGATGTATAAAATAAATTTGTCTATTTAGGGGTACGGCGAGGGCCCTGTCCCGCCATATGTTGTCGTTAATATTTTTAGAGGTCTGCAGACATGTATATGTGGGTTGTGTATGTTAGTTTGATTCAGTTGGGTCTACCTGATATATGATATATGTGAATATGTTATGGTAGCCTTATCGGCTTGCATGCCCTATCATGTTGTGATACGATCGAAAAGGGCTACAGGTATATGTAAATGTTATCGCCCAGTGGGGCTCTGTTATATGATATTATCTTATTTACAGTTCAACGTGACCACAACTAATAGATATGTGTATAGGGGGTCCAAGTCGGACCCTAGTCACGGCCTATGGGGTTGGGTCGTGATAAGAATCTTGAAAATATGACATGAGCTAAGTACCACGATATGAAATGATAAATACTGGTATCCCATACAATCGGTCCACCTCTTGGTTGTAAATCTGAGCTAACTTTTGTGAAGTGTAGGTAGTCTGGACCAGTAAAAAGTGAGTAGTCTTGGTCAATTGTTCTACTATGACACAAGTAAAATCAAAACCTCGGTAGGTATGTGGTTAACCTGATACAAAGTCTATAGCTATTCGCTCCCACTTCCACTGTGGAATGGGTAGCCATCGGGTAAAATCAACAGGCCTCTGATGCTCAAACTTAACCTACTGACAGTTCAAGCACCTAGCCACAAATGTTACAATGTCCCCCTTCATCCTACACCACCACTAATGTTGTCATAGGTCACAATACATGTTTGTCGCACTGGGATGAATGGAATATCTAGAATAATGGGCCTCCTCAAGGATTATCTTCACTATATATCCTACTCTAGGAACACAGATACGACCCTCAATCCTAAAAATGCCCTTTGGATCTAAGGTCGCTTTCTTAGACTCTCCACTGAGTACCTTATAGAGAATCAGCCTCACTTGTGGGTCCTCAAACTGATGTGGCTGAATCTGCTACTTCAATGAAGACCTAGACTCTACACAAACAAGTACTCGGCCCGGCTTAGAAATAGCAAGGCAAACTATCTATTTAGGTAAGAACTGAATTTTCAAAGCTAAAGGTAACCCTTCAACTGATAAAATTTCCAAACTCCCCATACATACCTCCTTTTGGCTCAAAGCATCTGCTACTACATTTGGTTTGCCTGAGTGATAGAGAATGGTGACATCATAGTCCTTCAACAACTCTAACCCCCTATATTGTCTCAAATTAAGGTCCTTCTAGTTGAATATATATTGAAAACTATGGTAGCCAGTCTAGATATCACAATGGGCTTCATACAAGTAATGCCTCCAAATCATAAATGCAAAGACTACCACTGCCAACTCCAAATCATGTGTGGGGTAGTTCTGCTCATGTACCTTCATCTTCCTGGAAGCATATGCAATAACCCTACCCTGCTGCATCAGAATGCAACCCAAGCCAACACATTAAGCATCATAATACACTGAAATCCCTGACCTTCAATAGGAAGAGTAAGAATTGAAGCTGAAGTCAACAAGGCCTTGAACTTCAGGAAGCTCACTTCACACTCGTCAGACAAGTAGAAAGGAACATTCTCCTGAGTTAATCTAGTCAAGGAAACTGCAATAGAAGAGAACCCCTCCATAAATCATCTATAATATCATGCCAACCCGACAAAATTGTGAACCTTGGTAGGAGAAGTGGGTCATTCCCAACACGAACTACCGCTATCATCATCGGATCTACCATAATCCCATCCTTGGACACCACGTGCCTTAGGAATACCACAAACCCAAGACAGAATTCACACTTAGTGAATTTGGCATACAATTATTGATCTCGTAAGTTCTAAAGTACTATCCTCAAGTGCTGCTTATGCTTCTCTCTGCTCCTAGAGTAGACTGGAATGCCATAAATGAATATAATGATTAAAAAGTCCAAGAAGGGCCTGAACATACGGTTCATCAAATCCATAAATGTTGCAGGGGAATTAGTCAATCTGAAAGACATGAATAAGAACTCATAGTGCCCGTATCGAGTCCTAAAAGCAGTCTTAGGGATATCTAACTCCCTAACCCTCAACTAGTGATACCCTAACCTTAAATCTATATTATAAAACACTACTTCTCCTTGGAGATGGTCAAATAAGTCATTAATTTATGGCATCGGGTACCTATTCTTGATGGTCACCTTATTCAACTGCCAGTAATCAATACACATAAGTAAGGTACCATTCTTCTTTTTCATGAACAAAACAGGACCACCCTAGGGAGACACAGTGGGATTGATATACTGATGAGGTCCTGGAGCTGTACCTTAAGCTCTCTAAACATAACAAGAGTTATTCAATATAGTGGAATAGAGATTGGTTGTACACCCGGTTCAAGGTCAATGTTGAAATAAATATCACACTTAGGAGGAAGACCGAATGGATTGATGGAAATACATTAGGGAACTCTCGGACTACCAAAACAAAATCAACAGAAGGATTATCAACACTACTGTCACGGACATAAGCAATATAGGCTAGACACCCATTTCCCACTACTCGATGAGTCCTAAGGAAGGATATTACACCACACAGTACCTGACTAACTACATCTACCCATACGATCGGAGGGATACCAGGCATACACAAGGTAATGGTCTTGGAAAAGCAATCCAAAACTGCATGATGAGTAGAAAACCAATCCATGCCTAGAATCAAGTCAAAGTCTACCATATCTAGCATAATCAGATCTTCTCTAGTATCATAACCCATGATAGTCACCACATTGGATTGATACACTCAATACACTACTAAAGAATCACCTACAAGGGTAGCTACACACATAGGCACATACAATGGATCATATAAAACATCCTATCGAGTAGTATAACGAGCAGACCTATATGAGTAAGTGAACCCCAGATCAAATAAAACATAAGCTAGCTAATGAGAGATGGAGATTGTACCTGTGATGATGGCATTTTATGTCTCCACCTTTAGCCTACCCAAAAAAGCATACATATGATTGTGTCCACCTCTACCACCTATCTCGCCTTCCTTGGGACAACTTTAGTAGTCTAAAAATCACCTCTACTACCCTACACACTCTTTCTAGGTGTCTGAACTTGGGCCCTAGGAAGCTTGAACCTACTGGATTTGGCATCTACAATGGCTAATAATAGGACACTCCCTAGGAAAGTGAACAATCACACCACACTCATAGCACAACCTTATGAATGAAACACCCGGTGATGTCTCAGCCAAACTTGAATGGCCACTATGGCCTAAAGATGCAGAAGTCTGACCCCGAGAAGACTGAGCTAAAGTTTGGCCACTCTGATTGTCGACACTTGCTGATCCACCATATATAAGTTGTAAGGCTTCTTGTACCAGTCCGCTAGGTAGATACAGCTGTAGATAGCCTCTACCAAAATAACCCCTACATTTTGACAAACGTTTGCTGAAGCTACCCTTGTGATGAGGCCTTTTGTCACTGCCTTAGTAGGCCTCATGATGTACAGCCTCAATAGTGTGGGCATGATCTACTATCTGCAAGAAATAATAGCCCAATGCAACCATCTACTCTGTAGCCAACCTTAAAGGAATAAATAACCCTCAGACAAACCAGCATACCTACTCCTCCTCTATCGGTATGATCATGGTAGCATGCTTGGAGAGCTCATAGAATTGAGACTCATACGATATGACCATTATTAATCCCTACACCAACAATATAAACTCATCTCTCAATCTCTCCCTCAAGCTGCGAAGTACAGACTTCTCCAAGTAAGCCTTGGAGAATTGAGTCCATAATATGGGCGGCGATCACGTGGTTCTGCAGCTAAGATATTATCTCAACTAGTGCTTTTCTAGTCAATTGAGCTACAAAGCAGTGTAATAAACCCTGTGGGAATCCACCAATTAAAGGTTATGCAACCTCTCATGGAAACTAACCAAAAACTCGTGGGCATCCTCTCCCCCAACACCTGAGAACCTAGGAGGGGCCAATCTAATAAGCCTCTCTAATTTATTTTTCTCCTCTGTAGTCATAACTTGCCTAGTTTTCATGTGTGGAACAACTATAAGAATAGGCTAAATCACTGGATGATGAGCGGTAGTAGTAGGCTGTAGAACTAGGGTTTGATCATACCGTGTTGCGGCCTACCTTAAAGTTTGTTCCTCCTCTCAAACCTGAGGTCCTACTGAAGTGCTAGGCAGTGTCCATGCTCGAGACATCCCCTACATAAAGCTGAAGATCCATGCCAGAGTATCCTATAATACTAGCTTGGCCACGAATTCGGGTGAAGGCTGGGCTGGATGCTCCTCCACTAGCTGAGACTTGAACTGCTCAACCTCTATATCCAACTCTAGCACTAGTATTATGGACTGAGATCTGCCCTGACCTATTTGTCGACCTCGATCTCTACCTCAAGCTGGGGCTTTATCTATAGGCTTAGGGGGTCCTTGTCCACCCTGAGTAGATCTTGTCCTCACCATTTGATAAAGAGTGAAACAATTAGAATTAAGAGGTTTTTGATTATAATTAGTGCATGATTAGAAACAAGAATAGTGAAGTAATTTTTAACAATATCCTATAGCTTCTCAAAGATTGGATACGGACGTCATCAAATCGATCCGCGGGACTCTACTAGACACTTTCTCCTGACATGGTGAGACTGATGAACCTAAGCTCTGATACCACTCTACCACGACCTGAATCAAGGCCATGATGGAGCCTACTATAACCTTAGAGTAGCCAAGCCAAACCTAAGTCGAAAGAAATTCAAATCTTAGTCTAATTAAATAATTAATAACTTAAGGAAATGGAAGAAAAAAAGAATATAACAAAAGAAAAGTCGGGCTAGGGTATAAATATATAAATATGATACAAAATATACAAAAGGCCTGATAGTGACCAAAATAAATGATGAACTGATACTAGACCAAACCCTGAACCTGGTGTCACCTATACAGGAGCTACTAAGTACAAAAATTGACAATGTAAAATTTATAATACAAATATGACTATCCAAAAGTACAAGTGTAAGTAAGTATAAAAGAAGGAAAGTAGCAAGTCTTTAAATGCCGAGAGCTCACCATAATCCAAATATGGCACTGTTAAGGATGATCAGGCGCGTGCAGATGGTATCTAGAACTGGGAGCTGCATCAAAAAGATGCAGAAATGCAGTATAAGTACCAAAATACGAGGTACTCAGTAGACATCATAGGTCGACCGAGCTTAGAAAGAATAAATATATAATAAGCAGTACAATGTTACTAATAACAATAAGAGAGAAGTAAAAACTACAGATATGGGAAAATAAGGTACGAGAATAATCATATGGAAATAAAGTAAGTCCAACCAGTCATGTAATCACATCAATAATCTCAACTAATAAAATATCGGAAGAATGCACAATTGTAACTCGTAGTTATGGCTCAAATCCTCTAAGAGTATCATGAAGAACCTAAATTAAACCTCGAGCTCATCAAACAATGGGGCACTCAAAATCATACGTCGAGCTCATCAACATCGAAATAATAACATGGAAATGTATCAATGGGCCGCCCAAAATTCACACCTCGAGCTTATCAAATAAAATAAAGTATAGCCCAAAGTCAATAAAAAGGCTGCTCAGAATTATACCTCAAGCTCATCAACTATGAATTTCCATAAATAAGATATCACCTGTCTTTCCTTAAATCCATCATATTTATTCATCAACCAAAAGTCCTATTATCATCTTTTACTCTTTTTTTTAAACAGGGCTTTTAACACCAGTGAGATAAATACGGCAATAGTATGTCAAATATCATATGACACTCATCTGAGACTCTGATGTACTGAAAATACAGTCTCGGGCCCAACATTTCAATAACAAAAGTAACCATGACATGGGCATAAACAAAAATTTCATCAAATGACAAACAAACCAAAAAAAGTAAGAAAATAGCATCATAAGTTCAATTCACCTAGGAGCAAGCTCTAAGGATTCTAATTGATGCAAACAAGTCAAGAAATTTCCTAGACTAAGAATCCAAAAACTAAAACCCCAAACTAGTCACTAACGATGATCATCGACTCTTAATTGCTACATAGGATATCAACACTTAAATCACAAACCTAATCATGAAATACTACTCAAAATATACCAATTCTAATCTAGCTAAGTCTAACAAGAGTAAATCATAGCCTACCTCGAATCCGGAACCGCACCTTGGTCTTTCCTTTTTGGGCCACCTCCAAATGATGCCACTCTATCAAATTATCGAACATCACATCAAAAAAGGCTAACAATACCCATATTTCTATAATAAAATAAACTAAATTGGGTCAAAATTCGACATTGGGACTGGCTCACAAAATTGAAAAAGTAACTCCATCATAAGGCCCCAATTAACTCAAGGAACTTGTGCCCCAAAAATGGGCACATATCGAGCACCAGAAGAGCTCACACAATCCCACCAAATTCAAGCCCTAGAATAGTTTAAAATGCAAGAAAAAATGAAACATACGCAAATCTTTCAAGGTTTTTAATATGGAAAAGGGGTCTCAAAACGTTACCACAAGAATCCCCAATGCACCAGAATGAGAATGATCGAAAATTATCAATATTTGCTCCCAAAATTTGTTTTTTGATATGTTAGAAATGGGGAAATAGGGGCTGGCAACGGTTCTTAAGAGACTTCACTGCCAGGCCCCATTTGGACTTCGCGAACACGGAGACAAGGTCCGTGAATGCATAGGTCAGTAAGCTGACTCTCTTGTAATGCAGTGGCTATTCCACCTTGAGGACTGAGTCTCAAAATTTTATCTATGACTCATTCTTACCTGTCTTCATTCCCACTATGACTCATCCTATTGAGTCGTAGAGTGGTTACTAAGACTTGGTCATGTGCAGGAATTCACACTGCAACAATGACTCATTTTTATGAGTTGTATTCACCTCTATGAGTCATCAACTGACTCATCAACCCTCTTCTTTAATTAACCAACTTCTCAACCTCAGCCTCCTCTTATACGAGTTACTCTTACTACTTGTAATAGTTCCCATGAGTTGTAGCCTCACTCGTAAATGTAAGGTCAATCCCATTTTCCTAAGTTTTTCTTTCCTTTTGACTTTTTGACTTACGGGGTCTTATAACCTGGCTGACTGTTGAATGGAAGAATTAACATACATGAGAAATATTCATAAAGTGTACTTTTAAAACATTCAAGTAAATCTCATGCAAAAGTTAAAAATAAATCTAAACATAAATCATAATATTTAATGATAATAATGTTTATGACATACCTCTGAAAGAATTGAAAAAACTCAACTTTATCATTGACTACCTATGAAGACTCTACTAAATTGAGATAGGTGGCGAGACAAGATTCATGGCTACCTGACTAAAAATAAAATACATTGAACTAAATAAATTGTAGCCCTCCAAAAATGAGGAGGCCGCACCAACTGCTGATGGAAAGAGATGTTGAGTACTGAAACTACATGATAAAATGATGCCGCACAAAATGGCGTTAGTACATGGAATGTATGGTATGTAATAAAGTTGAATGAAATAACAATAGAATTAAAACTTATACTGAAAGGAATGATGAAAATAACTTGATTGGACATAAAACATTTATGCAATGAAATCATGTAAAACTTCACAACTAAGACATGCAATGATATCAAATACTAAAATAATATTCTTTTACTTTTTTTTTGGGGGGGGGGGGTTTCTCTAACTGAAAATCATCACTATGAGCCTCGTGATGATACAATGTACTACTTATATTACCAGAGCCATTCAATACCTTGACTGGATAAGGGATACAAACTCAACTCATGAATCCATATAAAAGTTTTTATCTGAGACTGAAATAAGGAGTCGTCTGAACCAATGGTATGATCCTACATACTCTATTGGGTTTAAATTGTCTAAACTCTTACCCAAATCAGTGCTCAATACTATTCCAAAAATATGCAATAGTTCCCATATAATAATTGTAAGTGAAAATACTCAAAATTCTTCTCATTAAGTCTCATGAACTTTACTTTGATTGGCTCAAACTTCTTTCACAAAATCGGTATACTTTCTTTCAAATAAACGTGCTTTTGGGACTACTCATGTTCCCTCAAATTCATTCTCAAAATAAAATTAATGCATACTACTTTAATTCAAACTCTGAAAATCATGCATAATAATTTAAAATGCAAAGCTTCATAACTCAAATAATGTACTTAGGACATTCATGTTCCCCCAAAACTCTTCTTTTACTCATAGCTTGAAAATACTCTTCCTTCAACTTAAAACAATGCATAATGTGTAGCAATATTATAACTCAATGAGGGTTCATGTAGAAATAAGCATGAATAAAAATTCAAGTATCAAAATCCTATGACTAACACAATCCCAATAAACATGCATAGAACTCATTGATAGAAATCCTGACTCATTCAAAAACTCAATATAAATTAGGTTAAAACTCTAGCTTGAACTTTTACTTACTGAATTGTTTTCTAGGGTGTGAGGACGAACTTAGTCCAATACTCTGAATAGCCATACATACCTAATTATTAAGCTATAAGACTGAAAACATTGGTGGAGACTTGATTTTCTTGAGCCTAAGGAAGAACACTAGCTTTATTGTAGGAAATCTTTGATCTTGGAATCTTGGTGCTTGATCTTGAGAAAATAAACTCTTTAATAGAGTTCTTAAAGTGGAAGAACTTGGGAAAACCTTTGATGGAAGGCTTCTCCTGATTCTTGAATTCTTTTGACTTAAAATATGCAAGGTTCTTGATGGAAAAGAGGAACCCTAGGTGATTTTTGAGAGAATTTCTTGAGACAAGGATGCTTAGATTGATGATTATGAGAGGAAAACTAGTTAGTTGAATGAAAAACGACTTAGAATAGGTCTTAAGAGCTTTGGAAAGGACCAAAATAAACATGGAAGATGTGCAAACAATTTCTAAAGAAATAATGCAGCAAGATTTCACGGTCCATGAAAACTTATACCGTCTATATTGCCGTTTGTGAAAGTGTGATGGTCTGACAAGGATTAAATGAAATGGGTATAACATCTTACTCTAAACATAGATTGATACAAACTTTATATTTTAGTAAAGAGGATTCATACCTTTAAGTTGATAGGTTATGGGCCAAGTAAACTATTTATATTCTAGGAGATATGATAATTTGAAGTTGACCAAAGTAAAATTTAATATCTAAACTCAATAGGTAAGGATTCTTTCAACTAAACTTTATGCTAGAGGATTCTATTGACCCTTATTCATCTATAAATTTATTTCCACCCTAAAGAATTAACCTTAACACCAATGGACAATTTACAATCACCCAGTACGACCCTATTGACATATCAAGAATAATTTGGGTCTTTGCTTAGAAAATTTTGAGGTATCACAATATCACATCCTTGGGATCATTATTCCTCGAATGATGACCAACCTAATAATGTAGGGGTTGAGGATCATGCTCCTATCATATGTGGCTAGTAGAGTTTCCATATCGGTGAACTCTTGGTGAATCCTTATCTATCGAGGACTAGATATAGAGTTAGTTATTTCTTTCAAAGACTTGTCATTATGTTTTATTTTGAGGGTTATCTAGGGACATGTTTTATCCCCCGCCCATTTTCATTAGTAAAGGCATGTGTTGGACAAACTATGTAGAGTCTTATGTGGTCGGATTTTATTCCCTTTTATTTGTATGCTATACTCTCCCTTATGCTATGTTCTGCTTATTTTACCTAATGCATACTTTACAATATTATAAGAGGCTTGGTTGGAGCCCTTTGGTATTTCAATATTCGTGTTACGACTACGCCCTAGGTTGGGTAGTGATAAACTTGGTATCAGAGCACAAGGTTTAAGATGTCCTAGGGTGTCCAACATACAACTTCAAGTATTGTCTTATTCATGGATATGAAGTCCGCCACATCTATGAATAGGAGGCTATAAAGCATTTTAGGTACTCTCACTTATTTCATGATCTATATCGTGTGATAGAGTGTTTTCTAATACTTCATTTCCCTAATGTAAGTCCCTTGTGATTTTTAGAAAAATACCTCCAAGAAGGCCACCCTTGTCAAGGGGGAACAATGCTAACAAAGTCCAAGATCCTACGGCTACTTCAGGCAATTGCCCTTTGCCCAAGAAAGTGACACATACGTAGTTCTGAACTGCTTTCACCATGATAACAAAGTAGTGGACAACCAAGGGGTTGAGGCTCCTAATGTTACTACTCTGGCTTCTAGAGTGAGTGATTTTGCAAGAATGAACCCTCCCGAGTTTCATGGTTGGAAAGTTGATGAGGAATACCAAGAGTTTATTGATAAGGTCTAGAAAATAGTGAGTACCATGGGGGTGACTTCGAAGGAGAAAGAGGAGTTCGTGACCTACCAACTCAAGGGTGTTACTCAAGTTTGGTATACCAAGGGGAAGTTAGAAAGAGTTTATGAAGGTCCTATTGGATGGAAAGTCTTCAAGCTTGCTTTTCTTGATCGTTTCTTCCCAATAGAGTTAAGGGAAGTAAAAGTAATGGAGTTCATTAATCTTAATCAAGGCCAAATGAGTGTGAGGGAATATTCCCTCAAGTTCACCAAGCTATCAAAGTATGCTCCTTCCTTGGTTGCCAATCCCCATACCCGAATGAGTCAATTTATATTGGTAATGTTCGACTTGGTTGCTAAAGAATGTTGAACTTCTATGCTTATGAAAGAAATAGACATATCTCAGCTTATGACCTATGCCGAATAAATAAAGTGAGAGAAGCTTAAACAGAGAGAGATAAGAGAGTCCAAGAGGGCTTGGTTTGAAGCCAGGTTTTCTAATGTTAAGACCGGTGGTGATAACAGACGTTCTTAACAAGGTCAAAGATTCCAAGGTCAAGGTTACCCTCAAGCTCTAGAAATATGTGACAAGGATAAGTGTCATGACCCAATCCCGTAGGCTGTGACGGGTGCCCGAACTGGGCACTCGCATATATATCTGTTATCTCTAAGTAAATTTGTCCCCTGTTTAAGTTATAGCACATCAACAGGCAGGATAAATATAAGTTGGTGAGGCTTATTATAGGAACCACTGTATATACATGCATATACAACCCATACACAACCCACATACATGTCCATAGACCTCTAAGAGTAAGAACAGTAACATAAAGCGGGACAGGGCCCCCACCGTACTCATGAACAAATAAATATATACATCTAGGGTTAATACCAAAACTAGGCTCCAGTACAATAGAGTGATTTTGAACTGCTGAGTGGAACTCCTATACTGACGGATCACCAAAGTGTATATCTGTACCTGAGGGCATGAATGCAGCCCCCCCTCTCGAGATAGGGGGGTCAGTACGACATATATACTGAGTATGTAAAGCATAGACATCATAAGGAAATTATTATTGGCGTAGGGATGCAGGGGGAAAGTATAATATTTAACCATTTGTTATACTCGCATCGTATAAAAGAAAGTCATACATATTACCATCACATACTATGCCCAGCCTATTTTGGGGACTCGGTGTGCCATCTACATCATTCTGTCATCATATGCACATATATATTATTAGCATTGTGGAACGTATAGTCTGATCCATGTATATAGTAAGTATATGTCTAGGAACATACAACCTGATCCACATATCGTATAATAATGCCAAGGAGTGATGGCCCAATCCACATATCAAATAGTAATGTTGAGGAATGTTCAGTCCGATTCACATATCATATAGTAATGCCGAGGAAAGTTTGGTCCGATCCACATATAATATAGTAATGCCAAGGAATGTTCGGTCTGATGCACATATCATATAATAATGCCGAGGAACATTCGGTCCGATCTACATATAATATAGTAATGCCGAGGAACATTCGGTCCCATCCACATATCATATAGTAATACTGAAGAACGTTCTATCCGATCCACATATCATATAGTAATGTCGAGAAACCTTCGTTCCAATCCACATATCATATAGTAATGTCAAGGAACATTCGGTCCGATCCACATATCATATAGTAATGTCAAGGAACGTTTGGTTTGATCCACATATCATATAGTAATGCCAAGGAACATTCATTCCGATCCATATATCATATAATAATTATTATATTATAGCCGGCCTGAGACTCGGTGAAAGATGTATTATAGTATACATAAATCAAGTAGTGAGTAACCATATATAATCAAATCGTTATCACAGACTCGACAATATAAGAAGATTAAGCTATCGTCCGAGGACCAGAATAGTAGTGTAGCCACCTTGAGTGCCTCTTAAATTCCATTGAGTACTATATCAATTAGAATCTCGGGGACCCTAGACATGTACTAAAGTAATACTAACAGTTCATAGAATTAGGGATACCCGTCGTCACATTGTGCTTAGGACTAGGAGCTTATGTATTCAGTACTTCTCAACCTATGGAGTTCAAGGAAAGTAGTTCAACTTACTAAAAGAGTTTGACATTCAGAATTGAATAAGAGATACAGATTATATTTAGGAATTAAAATTGGAGTTACCCTACATCTCATATAACATTTTACTTACAATTAGGACATGCCGAAGGAAGACAAAGAATAAGCTTTACCTAGTCTCTACTTTTCCTCAAGGAGCCATCATTACATATATCATACTCGGACCGTCATGGGCTCGGTATCATAAACTTATTATTACATTAACTTACCATCGTAGAACTTATTTAACAGACATATCAAGAGGAAAGAAGGGTAGCTCTTCGTACTTATGCCAAAAGATTCCAAGAGAAAGCTTCATATACCTTTTTCGGGATTAATTAAAATCTGGATCGCCTCGTTACCTCCTTGACCTAATAACATGAGAGTAATACTAAGGTTAATTACCTTTCACTTTCCGATTTCCAACTCTACAACCAAGTACTCATAGGAATCATTTCCTTATCCAATACCCTCGACTAGTTTGCTACTAGTTCCAAAGTTACCAAAAATCGGACAGCATCTCCCCTATAACTTCAATATCCCCGAGATTTCACTCAGCCAAAATTTCAACAACCATACTAAAAACAACAACCATCAGCATATATATAAATAAATCACTTCAACATTACCCAATACAACTCCAAACAACTAGCTCAAAACAACGATACCAAAATAGAGTTTTTAACCTTTATTTCGTAAAACCTTTAACCTTACTAAACGGAGGGTCATGTGGCTGAATCCATAAGCACCCACACCATTTTTAAAACACTTTACATCCCTACAACAAACAACCCAACCTGATGCAACCGCAGCACCACAACGATAACACACTACGCGACTTTGATTTAGCTATGACGACTTCAATTTAGTTTGTTTCTAACTTCAAGCATCCTTATGCAATTTTTCCACTTAAAACCTTATTTAAGACATTTAATATACCTTATAACATCATCATAAACTCCAATTTGAAAGGGAAAACCTTACCTTTCCCGAAACTCACCAAAACTTGCCTCGAAAGTTCCTTTAGCGCGACTAAAACTTTGTGGCTGCTTGCTAATATTTTGGTGCTTCTCCAAACCATAAATTTTTATTACTAACACCTTAATAACATCGTGTTACACCCTATATAATTAATTCACGGAGAGAAATCGAAGAACTCACCCCTTTTTGTTTCCTTCCAAAACCGTGGCTCTCTCCCTCTCTAGTTTCTTCTCTTCTCTTCTTTCTTGTTCTTAAATTTTCTAGCTAAGTATGGAACTTTAATAAGTCATAATACATATATATATAGGCCACCTAAGGGGCTGACACGTGTAAACCCCTAAGTGGTGACACACGTCAAACCCTAAGTGGTGACACGTGTCAAGCCCTCATTGGGACAACACACCCCTTTCCTCTAATCACAGGCTGCCACATGGCATGTGGGGGTCCACCACCCTACTCCAGCTGCTGCCATATGGCACTCTCTCATGCTTCCGCATGGCACTCTCTCATGCTGCCACATGGCACTCTCTCATGATGCCACGTGGCACTCTTTTTCCCCTTCGTGGGTTCGTAATCTCGTCTTACTTTACGCACCTATATAATCCTTGCTACGTAAGCTTGATATGTACTCCAGTAGCTTAAGTATGACAGATTTACAAGTTGGTAGCTTACGTAAATAAGTCATTTCCTACGACTCATCATTCGGTCTCCAACTTCTTCCGGATTCTTATAACTCTATTTCAAATCATCTCTACTATGGGATATCGCATTATCCTTTCCTTAGAGTCGTTTATTAGTTCTATAGATTATCCGAATCACATGAAAACTCTTAAGAAGCTTAAGAGTTCTTAAGAAGTCTTAACAAGCTTTTAGAAGCCTTAAGAAACTTTAGGAAACCTTAAGAGGCTTACGATCCTTCCATGAAACTTAAGAGCTTTTCAAGAGACTTAATAACGCATTCCAAGGTACAGAAGTACGGGGTGTAACATCCTTCCCCCCTTTAGAATATTCATCCTCGAATATGAACCAAAACCTTTCTCAAGATCTTATACAGACTATATGGAGAGTTTCTGTATTCCATTGCAATAACATATACTTTCATCGAGCAATCAATATTAGAGCTCCAAAGGTTGGGATTACCTATAGATGTAGAGAACAGGTACGAATACTTGTGCTTCATTTCCCTTTCAGCTCTCCAGGTCATTTCTTCGTAACTCTCATTTTACCATAACACCTTGACGGAAGCTACGTCCTTAATTCACCACCCCCTACTCCGCTGATCCAGGATGGCGACCGGTTGCTTCTCATTGGATAACTCTTCTGTGACCTGGATGTCCTATACGGGATATACTCGGGATATATTACCAATACACTTGCAAAGCATTGATACATGGAAGACTGGATGTACTACTTTCAGACTCGTTGGTATGTCCATCTCATAGGTAACCTTGCCTATTCAGTGGAGGATCTGATACGGCCAATGTATCTTGGACTAAGGTCCTCTTTCCTGCTGGATCTCATTACTTTCTCTGTGGGTGGTACCTTTGGAAATTCCCAATCATTAACTTGAAACTCTAGAAGTCGATGTTGATTACCTACGTATGACTTTTGTCGATTTCGGCAGCTAATAACCTCTCCTGCATGAGCTTCACCTTCTATACAACTTATTAGACCATGTTTGAGCCCATTAGTCGTGTTTTACCAATATCAACTAACCAATTAAAGACCTACATTTTCCGTCCTACAAAGTCTCATACGGGGTCATTTGGATACTAGAATAATAGTTCGTATCATAAGTAATCTTGACAGATAGTAGGCAATTGTCCTAGATACCTTTGAAGTCAACCATATAGGCCGGCAACATATCCTCTAGCATTTAGCTAGTAAGCGTGATCTGTCCCTCGATATGGGGGTACAATGGTATGCGAAGACCTATTTGTCTTCCCAATATCTTCATGGAGTGATCTTTATTAGTTAACTATAAATTGGGCCCCTTCGTCTGAGACACCAACTATGAGAACTCCGTAAGGTTTCACCACCCTCTTGACCTATAAATTCACATCATCTCGTCTGAAAACGTAGTCCTTGATTGAAGGAACATGGGTTGATATTGTTAATTTGCGGATAACATTTCATATAGAATCATCTATCCGTGGAGTGCAAAGTGAGTCATGTAGCCAGGGTTGTATTGTGTAATCTTCGACCTCGTGTATTACTTCTTGCCTCCATTAGATGACTTCAACTGGTACCCATACCTTTTTAGGTTTTGTTCTGCTACTAAGCGGTGTCGAAGTTCCCCCACACAATGACCCCTATAGCCGTTCTTTATTCTGCTTGTCACTAGCTGGTATTATATTTAAGAACTATGGCACATAAGTGCGCCATCTATTAGTAATCAGCTAATCCTGCTTGCTTTGCTTAATCCCTTTTATAATTCCCTTAACGTAACTTATAACACTCTAGGTACATAATCTCATGTCGTTGCTTTGCCGCTAGTTCAGATTCTTCCATCTCGTGTGATCATAGAAGCACCAACGCACCAGATCCCAACAGAATTTTGAAGTTAAATGTGCTTGGGCGAGAGTACTACTAGGATGGGTGACCCCCCTAGGAAGTCCTCGTGTCACATTCCATTGCAATACTTGCAATAATGTGTGAAGGCACTCAACCTAGCCTAAGATTTACCTTAGCATCTTCTTGCTAGTCTTCATGCTTCACCTTGCCCTCTCCGCCCTTGTCTTACACTCGACGTCAGGATAGATCATTGGTTCAACCATGGCTAGGTCCTAATTTTCCCTTAGTACTCACCCCATCTCGGTAGTTTGGTCTAACCCATCTTGACATCTCTCTATAATGTATCAATGGTCTTGCAGATACCTCCCTCATCCTTGAGGAGTCTTACTATTTTCCACAGTGGAGGTACATATACACAATACCCCTTTCTGCTTCATGCTCTTTCATCCTTATCGTGTACTCGATGCTGACTCCTAATCTTACTCACAATCATATTCTTTAGTTACTTCGTTACTAGGCCCTACGTACTTCCATGATGATCCTCATTATATTCGCACTATATGTTGCTCATGGTCAATCCCAGAGGGTAATATTTCTTAACCTTTATTCACGATCCTTACTCTGGACTAATTCCACCTGGTGGAGCAAGCGTACTTAACCCCCTTATCCTTCCTCGTCATTCTCATCCTTAATACCTTGCAGGCAGTCTTAAGGCATTCATTTCCATCACCATTTTTCTCACCATATCAATATCGACCTTCTAATTACAACTCATACCGAAATTTACTTATTTCCCAAAGTTAGTTGTACTCCTAGTTTAGTCGGATCTTATTGTTACCATGAATACAATTAATCAAGATATACTACAACCTTATAGCTCATTCTCTTTTTATTTAAAAAAAAATCGGCAGAGTTTCCTCTATATTCCTTACCATCCCAAACCTGCACTCAGGAAATACCAACAATGCCTCACAAGGCTAATATATATATATATATATATTCAGATCACCACAACACAGGGAACCCAATATTAACAATATAAAATAATGGACTTACCTCATACGTCCAACTCGAATTGCACCCATTACACTTTTTTGTCTACTTTTCCCTTCAATCTTCGACTTTACATTTCCATAATATTTAAATCTTCTTACGTTATCCAACATGCCTCATTTACACCATTACTTACCTGTATACTGGGTAGCTTCCAATATCATCCGTCATTTTCTTCTGTCGATGTCATTCTTCAGCTGAAACTAAACGTTAGAAAAAGAAATTTCATGTCCTATGGCTAGGCTCTATCTCACAATCTTAGATATGAAAGAAAGGTGACATCCTAAATGCCCTATAGCCTCCTGTTTATAGATGTGGCATACAATACACTGATAAAAACGACTCTACTAGACATGGTCTGTAGACATTCCGAGGAAGGACCGCTCTGATACCACTTTTGTCATGACCCAACCTCGTAGGCCGTGATGGGTTCCCAAACTGGGCACTCGCGTATATCCCTGCTATCTATAAGTAAATTTGTCCCCTATTTAAGTTATAGCACATCAACAGGCAGGATAAAATATAAGCCAGCGAGGCTTATCATAGGCACCATTATACATACATGCATATACAACCCATACACAACCCACATACATGTGAGTAAGAACAGTAACATAATGTGGGACAGGGCCCCCGCCGTAGCCATGAACAAATAAATATATACATCGAGGGTTAATACCAAAACTAGGCTTCGTAATAATGGAGCACTTCTAAACTACTAAGTGGAACTCCTACACTGACAGATCCCAAAGTGTGTATTTGTACCTGCGGGCATGAATGTAGCCCCCCCCCCCGAGAAAGAGGGGTTAGTACGACATATGTACTGAGTATGTAAAGCATAGACATCATAAGGAAATTATAGTTGTCGTAGGGATGCAAGGGAAAGTATAACATTTAACTATTTACCATACTCGCATCATATAAAAGAAATTCATACATATTACCATCACTACTTTGCCCAGCCAATTTTGGGGACTCAGTGTACCATCTACATCATTCTGTCATCATATGCACATATATATTATTAGCGTTATGGAACATATAGCCTGATCCACATATATAGTAAGTACATGCCAAGGAACGTACGGCCCAAACCGCACATCGTATAATAATTCCTAGGAATGACGGCCCGATCCACATATCATATAGTAATGCTAAGGAACGTTCGGTCCGATCCACGTATCATATAGTAATGCTGAGATACATTCATTCCGATCCATATATCATATAGTAATACCGAGGAACATTCGGTCCGATCCACATATCATATAGTAATGTCGAAGAATGTTCGGTCCGATCCACATATCATATAGTAATGTCGAGGAATATTTGGTCCGATCCATATATCATATAGTAATGCCGAGGAACATTCGGTCTGATCCACGTATCATATAGTAATGCCAAGGAACATTTGGTCCGATCCACATATCATATAGTAATACCGAGGAATGTTCAGTCCAATCCACCTATCATATAGTAATGACGAGGAACGTTCGGTCCCATCTACATATCATATAGTAATGCTGAGGAATATTTGGTCCGATCCACATATCATATAATAATAATTATATTATAGATGGTCTGGGAATCGGTGAAAGATGTATTACAGTATACACGAATCAAGTAGTGAGTAACTATATACAATCTAAATCATTATCAGAGTCTCGACAATGTCAGAAGATTAAGCTATCGTCCGAGGACTAGAATAGTAGTGCTGAGGAATATTTGGTCTGATCCACATATCATATAATAATAATTATATTATAGACAGTCTGGGAATCGGTGAAAGATGTATTACAGTACACACGAATCAAGTAGTGAGTAACCATATAAAATCTAAATCATTATCAGAGTCTCGACAATGTCAGAAGATTAAGCTATCGTCCGAGGACTAGAATAGTAGTGTAGCCATCTCGAATGCCTTCTAAATGCCATTGAGTCCTATATCACTTAGGATCTCGAGGACCCTATACATTTACTAAAGTAATACTAACAGTTCATAGAATCAGAGATACCGATCATCACATAGTCCTTAGGACTAGGAGCTTATGCATCCAGTACTTCTCAACCTATGTATTTCAAGGAAAGTAGTTCAACTTACTACAAGAGTTTGACATTCATAAGTGAATAAGAGATACGTATTACATTTAGGACTTAAAAGTGGAGTTACCCCATAGCTCGTATCATAATTTACTTATAATTAGGACATGCCAAAGGAAGAAAAAGAATAAACTTTACCTAGTCTCTACTTTTCCTCAAGGAGCCATCATTACATATATCATACCTGGCCCATCATGGGCTCAGTATCATAAACTTATTATTGAGTTACCTTACCATCGTATCACCACACTTATGTCACAGACATATCAAGAGTAAATAAGGGTAGCTCTACGTACTTATGCCAAAAGATTCCAAGAGAAAGCTTCACATACCTTTTTCGGAATTAATTGAAATTCGGCTCGCCTCGTTACCTCCTTGACCTAATAACATGAGAGTAATACTTTGGTTAATGAAGTTTCTCTTTAAGCTTTCCAACTCTACAACCAAGTACCCATAGGAATCATTTCCTTATC
The DNA here is from genome assembly GCF_947179165.1 of Solanum dulcamara. NCBI lineage: Eukaryota > Viridiplantae > Streptophyta > Magnoliopsida > Solanales > Solanaceae > Solanum > Solanum dulcamara. The sequence goes on along the minus strand of NC_077248.1, from coordinate 29,650,101 downwards.
CTATACCCTCGACTAGTTTGTTACTAGTTCCAAAGTTACAGAAAATCGGGCAGCATCTCCCTTACAACTTCAACATCCTTGATATTTCACTCGGCCAAAATTTCAAAAACCATACCAACAAAAACAACCAAAAGCATATATATAAATAAATCACTTCAACATTACCCAATACAACTCCAAACAACTAGCTCAAAACTACGATATCAAAATAGATTTTTTAACCTGTATTTCATAAAACATTTAACCATACTTAATGGAGGGTCGTGTGGCTGCAACCAAAAGAACCCACACCCTTTTTAAAATAATTTACATTCCTGCAACACACAACCCAACCAGCTGCAACCGTAGCACCACAATGACAACACACTATGTGACTTCGATTTAGCTATGACGACTTCAATTTAGTTTATTTATAACGTCAAGCATCCTTATGCAATTTTTCCACTTAAAACCTTATTTAAGACATTTAATATGCCTTATAACATCATCATAAACTCCAATTTTAAAGGGAAAACATTACCTTGCCCGAAACTCGCCAAACTCGCAAAATTTGCCTCAGAAGTTCCTTTCGCGCGACTAAAACTATGTGGCTTCTTTCTAACATTTTGGTACTGCTCCAAATCATAAATATTAATTAATAACACCTTCATAATATATTTTTACACCTTAGATAATTAATTCATGGAGAGAAATCAAAGAACTCACCCCTTTTTTTCCTTCTAAAACTGTGGCTCTCTCCCTTTCTAGTTTCGTCTCTTCTCTTCTTTCTTGTTCTTGAATTTTCTAGATAAGTATGGAACTTTAATAAGTCATAAGACATATATATATATCTTCCACCTAAGGGGGTGACACATGTCAACCCCTAAGTGGTGACACATGTCAAGCCCTTATTGGGCCATCACACCCCTTTTCTCTAATCATAGGCTGCCAGGTGGCATGTGGAGGGGTCCACCACCATGCTCCAGCTGCTTCCACATGGCACTCTCTCATGCTTCCATGTGGCACTCTTTTTCCCCTTCGTGGGTTCGTAATCTCGTCTTACTTTACGCACCTATATAATCCTTGCTACGTAAGCTTGATATGTACTCCAGTAGCTTAAGTATGTAAGATTTCCAATTTAGTAGCTTACGTAAATAATTCATGTCCTACGACTCATCATTCGGTCTCCAACTTCTTCCAGATTCTTATAACTCTATTTCCAATCTTCTCTACTATGGGGTATCGCATTATCTTTTCCTTAGAGTTGTTTGATAGAGCTATAGATTATCCAGCTCACATGGAAACTCTTAATAAGCTTAAGAGTTCTTAAGAAGTCTTAACAAGCTTTTAGAAGCTTTAAGAAACTTTAGGAAACCTTAAGAAACTTAAGAGGCTTACGATCCTTCCATAAAACTTAAGAGACTTTCAATAGAATTAAGAACGCGTTTCAAGGTATAAAAATACGGGATGTAAAAATAAGTATACCAAGTGTGGACGGAATCATGGGAGTAAATGTTTGGTTAGAACAGGTGCTTGTTTTGGATGTGGTAAAATAAGGCATAAGATCTCCAAATGCCCTAACAAAGGGAGATAAAAACGTCCTCAAGGGTAAACTACTCAAAGTGGACAAGCTCAACAAAGTGGTGGTCAACGGAAAAATAGGTTCTATGCCCTACATTCTAAGCAAGATGGGTATGAGACTCCTAATGTTGCCATGGGTATGTTACGGATCTTTATGTTTGATGTTTATGCATTTCTTAATCCGAATTCCAACTCATATTTGTTTACTCCTTATATTTCTTTGAGAGTTGATGTATGATGAGAATCTTGTTAGATCCTAGCCTTTTGGGTTGATATTTAAATGTGATTCAGTATTTAGGGGGAAGGTTAAGTGATACTAATCAGGGTGGTGTTCTTGTTTGAAATGGTTCAGAATTATGATTGGTGGTGCATGAGAAATAGATGGTTTATAGAAGATTTAGGTTCTCTCAAATAGAGGAAGATGGAGGAAGATCTATATAGGATCTTGTTGTGTGCAATAGATAGGTAGGAGTATATTGGTGTATCCTTTAGTAGGAGTTAATTTGAAAGTGGATGTAAGGATTCTAAGGTAGACATGAAAATCCTTGAGTGATGATTGATTTCAAAGGGAGCCATGAGATGATTTGAATAGTAGGCTTGATTGCGTGGTTTTCAATATGTAGGTTATTGTAGAAGGATATTGATGACTTCTTGTTAAGGGTTTCAAGTGAGTGTATTAGAATGGTTATGGAACTAGGATTGAATGTGGTGATGATGGCATGTGAGTGAATGTATAGTTCATTGGGCACTTATTTATTAGGTCTCGATGTTGATTGAATACGGTGGTGAGGTGTCGTATAGGATCTTTAAGGCATATTGGTAAGGTGGCCTATGAACTTTAATTATCATTGGAGTTATCCTCGATTCATCCAGTATGTCATGTATCCATGTTGAGGAAGCATGTTGGTGATCCCAATGTTATTTTGTGCTTGGGTAATGCCAGTGTTAAAGAGAATTTGACTTATGAGGAGGTTCTAGTGGAAATATTAAATTGGCAAGTGAAGAAGTTAAGGAATAAAGAGGTTTCATCCGTCAAGGTGTTGTGGAGAAATCAACAAGTAGAGAGTGATACATGGGAAGCAGAAGAGGACATGATAAAGCATTTTCTGTATCACTTTCCCTCCACTCCAGCCTAAAGTATTAAGTTTTTCATGTTCAAATTGTTTAAAACTCCCATGTTTTAGTTTTTCATATGTCTTTCATTTGCATGCACATTCAGGAAGTTAATTTTAAGGTCATGTTTTATGTTAAGTTTGGAAATTCCATGTTCTATGCATTTTGATGTGTCATTAGTGTCATGTTAGATTTCTAGTCCTTTCTCCATGTCTTTCATATTCTAGTTGAATCTTATCTGAGGACAAATATTCCCAAGAGGAAGATATTGTAAGAACTCAGAATTTGGAAAGTGAATCGAAGGGAAATTCCAAGATAAAAGACTATTTTCAGGGATTTACGATACATAGAAGTGGTATGAAGGTACAAATTTGAACTAAGTACAAGATCAAGTCTACGAGTCAAAGCTATGACTTCTAAAGAAAATGACTGGTCGTACATAAGACTCGTAGTGAAGGATTAGAACATAGGGATTCATGTAGGTTTTCATATGAATAGGAAGAGTTGGGTCTACGACCCGTAAGAACTTCAATGAGTTGTAAACACAACTCATATAAAAAGATTAGAGGCTCGATTTTCATGGTCTTCTCAGACCTGCAGGATGATGAATCATCATAAATCGTACGACTCATGGAGTCAATCCATAGGAATCAAATCCGTATTTTTAATGAAAGTTAATTCCATCTTTTTTCAAGTTTGGTACAATGAACCTAGACACTTTTACCATCAAGTTCAAAGTCTATTTATACCTAATTCGTCAAATTCGCCTCTTCTCCAATTCACCAAAATTCTCATAAAGCAAGATCAAAGAATTCTCTCAAGGTTCCTCTCCAAACTTAAAGTTAGGGTTTCAATTCCACTAAGGTATTTCATCAATTTTGGGTAGATTTCACCAAGGTATGTGGGGGTTTATCCATGGGTTCCTTTCACCCATGGAGTACCAAAGTTTTCTTCAAAAGTATTCTTCAATTTTTTAATAATTTATTAACTCTAATTTTGCTGAATTGCATTGGGCTATTCCAATTTTATTTTAAATTATTATTAATGATTAATCTAAGCATTTATATACATGAATTGCATGATTTCAATATGATTTATAAATTCTTATGCGTGAAGCTATTTTCTATGATGAATTATATGAACTATAATTATGGTGTTCAATGTTTTCAAGGTATTCTTATGGTTTTTAATCAAATTGATTATGTGTATGAGGTTCATTCTAAATTCAAGTATGTATTATGAATACATATTTCAATTGTGATCAAATCATGATATTCATGCAATTAATGTTTATGAATGACTTATGAAAAAGTATGAATAATGTTTCAACCAAGTTTAATGAAAGAGTGACTTGAGATACTTTGTAGGTGACTTAAGACTGTAAGAATGGAGTGACTTAAGATCCTAGAAGGTGACTCAAGACTATATTGAAAAGGTTACTCAAGATCCTTTATGGGTGACTTGAGATCCTCAATGAGTTATTCGTATGAACATGTTATCAAGTACGACTATGAGATGTTATGACTTATGCAAGTATGATTATTTACTATGATGTAGAGTATGATATGTATTATGTTGGTTGATATACTTAGCACCAAGAAAAATTAAAGTGGGGGCTTGACCTAATACCTAATAGCTATTATTTTCCCTTAAACTAAGTTGCCACTGTTTTCCTTATGGCCTAGCTAGTGGATCGACATATAGCTTGATCAAGAGACCAATTTGACGGAGCCTATTTTGGCAAGTAGTCTCCCCCTTCTCGATGTGGAAATCATCGTACTCCATGTTATAGATGCATGTTGTATGTCGGTTAACAGTTATCTCCCACATACGTAAATAATTCTTATGTTATTTTATGATTTCAACAATGTCCTTTAAATGCTTTGATCATTATGGTTTTCTCATGAGTTTATTAATACTATTATCACATATGTTATTTAATCATTGCATCCTATATTTCAGATTGCATGTCATGCCTCCATACTGAGTACATTCAAATGTACTAATGCATATTTCGCCTACATTATCTCATTATATAGGGGTTGAGGATCACGCTCCTATCACACGTGGCTAGTAGAGTTTCCATATCGGCGAAGTCTTGGTGAGTGTTAATCTATTATAGACTAGATATTGAGTTAGTTATTACGTTCAAAGACCTTTATGTATATTTCATTTTGAGGGTGATTTAGGGACATGTCTTATCCCCCTACCATTTTCATTAGTAGAGGCATGTGTTAGACAAAATATGTAAAGTCTTATGCGGTAGGATTTTATTCCCTTTTTATTCTATGTTAGAATCTTCCTTATGGTATGTTCTGCTTATTTTACCTTATGCATGATTTACGATATGATAATAGGCTTGGTTATATTCCTTTGGGATTTCGATCACCGTGTTATGACTAGGCCCTAGGTCGGGTTATGACAGAACTAAAATATTAATGTAGTGGAAACATATAAAACTTCACAACTAAGACATGCAATGATATCAACTAGTAAAATAATATTCTTTTACTTTTCTTGGGGAGTTTGTCTAACCGAAAACCATCACTATGAGCCTCGTGGTGATACAATATACTACTTATATTGCCAGAGTCATCCAATACCTTGACAGAATAAGGGACGCAAACTCAACTCATGCATCCATGTAAAAGTCCTTATCTGGGACTAAAATGAGTAGTCATTTGAACCAATGGTATGTTTCTATGCTACACTGGCTACATAGTTTATAGGGTTGGAATTTTCTGAACTCTACATCAAATCGGTCCTCAATATTACTCCAAAACATGCAATAGTGCTCATGTAATAAATGTGAGTGAAAATACTCAAAATGTTTATCATTAAGGCTCATTGAACTTTACTTTGACTGGCTAAAACTTCTTTCACAAACTCGGTATACTTTCTTTAAAATAAACATGCTTTCGGGACTACTCATGTTCCCTCAAATTCTTTCTCAAAATAAAATTAATGCACAATACTTTAATTCAAAGAATGAAAATCATGCATAATAATTAAAAATGCAAAGGTTCATAATTCAAATAACGCACTTGGGACACTCATGTCCTCAAAACTCTTCTTTTACTCATAGCTTAAAAATACTCCTCCTTCAACTAAAAAACAATGCATAATATGTAGCAATATAAAAACTCAATTAGAGTTCATGTGGAAATAAGTATCAACAATAATTCAAGAATAAAAATCATATGAATAACATAATCCCAATAAACATGCATAGAACTTAATGAAAGAAATCTTGACTAATTCGAAAACTCAATATATATTGGGTTTAAACTCTATCTTGAACATTTACTAACTGAATTTAGCTGTAGTGCTTGAGAAATAAATTAGTTCAACAGTCTTAGTAGCCCTACATACCTAATTATGAAGTTATAGGACTGAAAACTTTGGTGAAGATTTGATTTTCTTGAGCCTAAGGAAGACCACTAGCTTTATTGAAGGAAAGTTTTTATCTAGGAATCTTGGTGCATGATTGTAAGAAAAGAAACTCTCTCATAGAGTTCTTAGAGTGTAAGAACTCGGGTAAATCTTGGATGGAGGCATCTCTTGATTATGAAAATTTTAGGGTTCTTGATGTAGAAGAGGTACCCTAGGTGAGTTTTAGGAGAGTTTTTTGTGAATAGGATGTTTAGATTTATGAATATGCGAGAAAAATAATTAATTATATAATATATTCCTTTAAAACAACCTAAAATGACTTAGAATAGGAATAACAAGTTTTTAAAAGAACAAAAATAACCCTGAAAGACGTGTAGGAAGTTTTTAAGAAAAAATACGACAAGGTTTAACGAAGGGCTCCATGATTTGTGACACTTATACCGTCCGTATTGCCATTCGTGAAAGTGTGACTGTCTGATAGGGGTTTATTGAAATGGGCATAACATTTTACTCCAAACTCAGATTGATACAGATTTGGCTGCATTTGAAAGCGAATTCATAGACCTTTAATTTCCGATGTCCACCCTACCTCATATTGTGCCAGAATGGTATTTCCTACCGATTATGGGCCACCTAACTGATTATATTGTAGGAAATATGCTCGTTTGAAGATGAGCTAAGTAGAATCTTATATAGAAATTCATTTGGTAATTATTCTTTCAACTGAAATTTGTACTAGAGGATTCTTGTGACCTTAATTTATATCCAAATTTATTCCACACTAAAGAATTTACCTTAACACTTATGAAAAATTAAAAATCACCGAATACGATCTTATATGCATATGACGAATTGTTTTGGTTGTAGCTTAGAAAATTTGGGAGTATTACAATATCTCCAGCTTGGGATCATTCATCCTCAAATGATGAAAAAGGTAGGAAAATACAAAAGGCATGAAAGCAATGCAGAAATAGAAATATTTATGCATGAGTAGATACTGAATCTGAAACACGAAAAGGAGTAATACCTCAGACGCTTTCTTTAAAATATTTCATAACTTTTGAGAATAGAATTATAGGCATGGTATAAAAATAGGACCACTATGCATTACACGTTATGACTAATAGGTTTCGAGCTTAGAAATTCTTTCAAATCACAGTCTTCTTTCTGAATACTACACCTTATTTGCTGAAACTTATAACTCCCACCAAAACCTAAGTATGTCTGCATTCTCTCATGGATTTCAAGCCTTTTTCAAAGTTATAAGGTGCTACACACAAGTTAATCAAGCTCATATAAACCACGATATTCATGTTCTAAACTTTTGTAGGCACTTTCAATTACAGGATGCTACTACTCTTACCACTATAATACACTTACCTGAAACTCTTAACAACAAGTCACCAATAATCAACTGTCGTCATCCACATAAATACAAAGATATCATTCGAGCCTATCATTCTAGTCACTTTATGTCTTCTTTGTAGTCACTGCAACTTAAGAATTTTCATGTCTTTCTTAGCATCTCTACACATGCAATTTAATTAGCTTTTACTAAAAGCTAAACCTAATACTCTTACCTATGTATTACATATAAAAAAACCTCATCACGCTCCTCCTCCACATTTATAGCCTAAATAGAATACGTACACCAAAACTATCATAATAGAGAACACCCACTCTCTCCTATCTGTATAACCCAACTACAACCATGAGAATCACTATTAAGACTAAAATGAAAGGATCAATAGATTGTCTTACAGAGAAAGATCATAAGACCGATTCATTCGAGAAATATGATCAGAGAACATACATGACGTAACATAATTCAAATAACATAGATTTAAAAATTCTTAGATTCATCTAATAAGATCGAGATCATTGAATGAAGTTACCACTTCCCAATCTAGGAACTAGGCATGAACATGAATCAACATGAAGTACATAATTCTAGGACATGATATGACACTGATATGCAAGACCAGAGTAAAATATCAACTCAACTGAAGTACGAGGAATATATTTATATCGAAAAGCATTGATGTCTCATTTTGATCAACTCATCACAACCTAAACCTTAAAACCTACTTTTATTTATTACCTTATCATCTCCCCCTTAGCTCAAAGGTCACAGCCCTAAGTCTGCAGATCGATTCTCTTTAATAAACTACAGGCACAACACTGCACAGGATCGAGTCATCACTATACACATGAATACTTAAAATCTTCGGTTATACTATACTCAAAGATACAAAAACCGCTACTAGGAATTCCTTCTGATATACTTTTCTTAACTTTCTTATATCTTATAGGCATTTTTCTATAATTCCTGCTCACTTCTTCCTCTAAATCTTATGATTTTACCTTTTTCCTCCACCACTCATCTTCTAAGTTAACGTATACCTAACAGAATGAAATTTGGACTATAATGGGAGAATCATCATTATCTATACATAACCTCCTTCAACCCAATTCTTATGGATACTATAGAAAATATAATTCTTACCTCAACCTTCTCCCCATTAGCTACCAACAGATACTAACTAGACACCCATAGAAAATCATAAACTTAGAGCCTTATACAATTATATCTAGCTCATATATACATCTTAAACCTCTTCTTACCCAATGACTTAACCACAATTCACTGTTTTAATCTATGGGTCACACAGACTATATTTGGTATATCACACTCCTTGTAAATTAATATCTTAACTTCTCGCATATGCTATGCCAATCCTACTAGAGAAAATGTCAAAACTAACACGATCACACTTATAATTCTATACCCCTTTTTCCCTTTTTTTTTCTAAATGCTCATAAAAAATTCATGCTTAGGGACTAGTAATAAACATGTACATCAATGCACTTCTTGCAGACTACAGTAACTTATGACTACTAGATAAGATTGTGAAATATTAGACTACTAAAACCTTATCATAATAAATTGATCTTTATCTCACAGTCTGTCGAATTATAGTCTATCATCGCATTCCCTTTCACAACCTAAGTACTATCTACCTATTAATTATACATTGTCATAAACTCCTTTCCTAGTTCAAGTATACGCTAACTTATCCTAACTGACAAATTTTGCTCTGCCTTCTATTATGAAATCAACACAAAACTCATTACTCCTTAGTCAAATTATAAGGGAATATTACCTCACTAACGACTTACTAGGTACATGAATGCAACTACATTCTATACTCAATAACCATCCCTTCTCTTTTGGTTACTACACTTCTAAATGCATATTTCTAACTTTGGGCACTTCTACTACTACTAGCTCATAAAGTCGTAAATCACACTCTCCTTCGGTTGACAATCCTACCCAAGCTTTCTAAAGCATACTTCCTTCATCAAGGATTACCTATAGAGTGAGGTTTAGAGAAGAGATTTTGGGAGTAAATCTTGCTTTGGCACAAACAGATGAGTCATATGAATAAGGGTGCATTTTTTTGAATAAATAAACTTAAGCACACTAAAGGGATTCTATCAAGCCTTTGTGCTGTCTCTTTACTCTCTGAAGACTTTACCTAAGAGTAACTCATCAATAAGGATATGAACTTTACTGTTTCTACCAAAGTATGATGGGTAGTCAAACAAATTTGAGCATCATATGAATCTGAATAAGTTTCTTAAGGGACAACTCTATTGCATGATCTAGAATTTGAAAGAAGGAAAACTTTTCTTAAATATCCATAGTCCCTCATTAATAGAAGTTGGTCTCTCACAACCCTAACTAAGATCCTAACAGACACAACTTCAGAGACACCCTAAGACACTTGAACTTTGTTCTCTGATATCAAGTTTGTCATGCCCCGAGCCTACACCCTGGAAGTGGCCAGCACTCAAAAATCATTATTGATCCCAAGTGAATCCTTGGCTTGGCTGACTACTGAATCAAAGACTAAACATATATGTGAAAGATTCATAAAGTAGACCTTTAAAGTATTTAAGTAAATCGCATACAAAAGTATGAAATAAATCTAAATCTAAATAAGAATATTTAATGATATAAATGTTTAAAACATATCTATGAAATAATAGGTATGACTCAACTATATCTTTGACTATCTATGAAGTCTCTACTAAACTGAGATAGGTGCTGAGAAAAGACCCATGATTAGCTAACTAAAAATCAAATATACTGAACTAACTGTAGCCCTCCAAAAATGAGGAGGTCTCACTAACATCTAATGGGAAGATATCTGACGAAATGTTAGCAATCGTGAGTACCTAAACCTGCATGATAAAATGATGTAGTGCCTAATGGTGCTAGTACAAGGAATATATGATATGTAATAAAGCTGAATGAAATAATAACTGAGCTGAATACTTAAGCTGAAAGAAATGCTAAAAATAACTTTAATGAAAGTAAAACATGAATGTTATGAAAACATGTAAAGACTTCGCAACTGAGATATGAAATGATATCAAATACTAAAATAATATACTTTTACTTTTCTTGGGGAGTTTCTCTAACTAACAACAATCACTATAAGGCTCGTGATAATACAAAGTACTACTAACGTTGCTAGAGCTGTCCAATACCTTGCAAAGATTAGGGACACAAAATCAACTAATAGATCTATATAAAAGGCCTTATCAAGGACTGAAATGAGGACTCGCCCAAAATAATACTATGATCCTATCCTATACTGGCTACCTAGTTTATCGGGATTGAATTATCTAAAGTCTTGCCCAAATCGATGCTCAATACTACTCCTAAAATATGCAATAATACTCATATAATAATTGTGAGTGAAAATAATAAAAATGATTCTCATTAAGTCTCATTGAACTTTACTTTGAATGGCTCAAACTTCTTTCTCAAACTCAGTATACTTTATTTAAAATAAACATGCTTTTAGAACTACTCAAGTTCCCTCAAACTCAGTCTCAAAATAAAAGTAATGCACAATACTTTAACTCTTTCAAACTCTGAAAATCATGCACAATAATTACTAATATAAACCTTCATAATTCAAATAATGCCCTTGGAACACTAATTTTCTCACAATACTCTTCTTTTACTCATAGCTTGAATATACTCTTCCTTCAACTAAAAATAATGCATAATGAGTAGAAATACAACAACTCAATTAGGGTTCATGTAGAAATAAGCATGAACAACAATTCAAGAAGTAGAATCATATGAATAACATAATCCCAATAAACATGCATAGAACTCAATAAAATAAATCTTGACTCATTCAAAAACTCAATACAAATTGGGTTAAAACTCTAGCTTGAAGTTTTACTTACTGAATTTAGTTGTAGTGCATGAGGAAAAACTTAGTCCAACATGCTGAGTAGCCTTACATACCTGATCGTAAAGCTACAGGACTAAAAATTTTGGTAGAGACTTGAGTTTCTTGAACTAAAGGAAGAACACTAGCTTTCTTGAAGGAAATATTTGATCTTGAAATTTTGGTGATTGATCTTGAAGAAAGAAACTTATATAGAGTTCTTAGAGTGGAAGAACTTGGGAAATCCTTGGATGGAAGGCTTTCTGTCATGATCCAAACTAGGGCCTAGCCGTGACATAGTGATCGGAAACCCAAAGGATCCCAACCAAGCCTCTTAGCATACATTGCATTCATAAGGTCAAGTAAAATATAATGAAATTGAGTGGAAGAACAATCTCAATCATAGAAGTCTAGGAATGAAAATGAAAACTCAAGTCATATGTCCAAGAATGGACTACATCAACCCTATGTCTAAATATGCCTCTGTCATACTAACATAGGTGGGGGCATAGAACAAGCCACTATCTCCCAAGAAGAGAAAATCTCAAAATGACAACATAGTCTAGAAGTAGCAAGACAATACAAGCTCGATAGGTAGTCCTCGAAGCATGAGGACTTACCAAATCAAGTGAACCAGTCTTCTATCTAGCCACGAGAGTGTGTAGGGTGATCGCTAATCCCTTTATTATAAGACAATGTACGCAAAAAAAAGTATGTGTTAGTATTTTGAATGTACTAAGTATGTGACATAGAATGAAGTATGCCATGATACAATAAAGTGATACAATGGGCCATTTAAAAACCATAAAATCATTTGAAACCATGAGACTTGGACAATGAAATATGGGAACCATCATGAATCATAAAAGAACTTAAACACTATAATAGAAATCATGAGTTATTATAGGAAAACATATATTTGAAAATACCATGAATCATAACGAAGTATACCATAAATCCTTTGAGAGAAACCTTTAACCTTGTGAGAGCACATACTTTACTTTGTGAGAGATACCACTATAGTAAGAAATACCTTAATCATTTTGAGAGAGACTTTTTACCTTTGTGAGAGCAACCGTTAACCGACATAAACCATGTGAGTTATAACATGGAGGCCCAATGTTTACCCATACATAGGAGGAAACGGGGAGACTACTTGTCAAGGTAGACTTCTATATGCCTAAGTGGATCCACTAAGCTACATGAAGGATCAAGCCTCTACTACGGGCGTTCCTTTATCTTATGGAGGCACGTAGTTATGGGACAATGGGATCTTATTACGGTTCTCATTCCTCAATTATAGGAGAGAGCTTCTATCCCAAGGTCTGTTCGGTGCTAAGTAAACTCTCAAAAAAATTGTTTTAGCTATAAAATAATATGTCAACATGATGTGGGAGGGACCTCATCTACTTACTGTCCGCTCTTTATAAATGCATAGTCATAGAACAGCTCCTTAATCATTAACTAGGTGAGAGATCCTCCACCATGATTAATAGTTAACTCGAATTTCATCATAAAACTCAATTCATACTTTTCATGTAATTTGCTTGAATGCCTTATCAAATCATACTCATACTATATCGCTTATCATTAGAAATCATAGTATAATGCATAAGATTATATGGAATTATCAGAAAAATCATGTAATTAAATGGAAGTCATGTTTAATCATATAGGACAATATCAATTGAATCATAATCGAGAGGACCCATTAAAAAATTTATTAACCCAACATAGCTTTGTAGAGAAACTACTTGCAAATTATCAAAACTCATGAAATTTAAAGGTAATTCATACTTAATTGAGTAAATAAACAATACTTAAATCTGAATTCATGCAATTAAAAAAGAATTAAATAAAACCCACAATGAGATCATCTACCGTAGGTATCATTGTAGAGAATTCATAAGAAAATCAACAATTTCATGTAATTATCATGGTCTCATGTTGAAATTAATTTGTAATTATAGAATAAAACATAATTCATGCAATTGAATGGAAATTGAGAAGACCCATAAATATACACACTTGAATTTGATAGAAAAGTAGAGATTTCTTTGGACTCCATTGGTGGAAAGAACCCAGGATGAATACCCACATACCTTGGATGGATTCCTTAATTGAAGCTTGAAAATTGATGGATGAATTGGAAACCCTAGTTAATCCTTCAATGGAGTCTTGTAGGAGAAGAAGAGGATATTTTAGATACTTGAATATTTTAGATTGATGATTATGACGGAAAAACTAGTTAGTGGAATGATATATTCCTTCAAAACACCCAAAAATGACTTAGAATAGGGTTAAAAGGATTGGGAAAGGACAAAATAGCCCACGAATACGTGCAAGATATTTCTAAGGATTTGACTTCTACAACTCATAGAAAACACTACTAGTCGTAGAGTCAAGTCGTAACTTAAAATAAGACAAACTCGATTGCGTTGAAAAGAGGACTCAAAGAACTTTAATTTGGTAGGTTAGTCTCCACCTAGTTCTTTATATTGTAGGATATATGGTCATTTGAATTTGACCTAAGTAAAATCTTATATTAAAACTCAATCGGTAGGAAGTTTTCAATTCAACATGTGCTAGAGAATTCTTGTGACCTTACCCAAACAAAAAAATTGACCTTAAAACCTATTCACAATGAAGAATCACCCGGTATGACCCTATACACATATGAAGAATGGTTCGAATTTTAGCTAGAAAGTTTTGGGTATTACACTTCTCTTGATTATTGAATTCTTTTGGCTTGAAAGCTTAAGGGTTCTTGATGGAGAATAGAAACCCTAGGTGTGTTTTGAGAGAGTTTCTAGAGATTAGGATGTTTAGATTAATAATTTTAAGAGAAAAACTAGTTAGTTCAATGATATATTCATTTAAAACACCCAAAAATGACTAAAAATAAAGCTAAAAGACTTTTCAAAGGACTAAAATAACTCTGGAGGATGTGTAGAAAGCTTTCACGGACCGTGAAAACTTATACCATCCGTATTACCGTCTGTGAAACTGTGATTATCTGAAAGGGCTTCACTAAAATAGGCATGACATTTTACTCCAAACATGGATTGATGCAAACTTGGTGGCGTTGAAAAATAATTCATAGACCTTTAATTTGATAGGTTATGGGCCACCTAACTCTTTATACTTTAGGAGATATGATAGTGTGAAGTTGATCTAAGTAAAATCTTATATTGAAACTCAATCGGTAAGAAAACTCTCATCTTCAAATCTATTTACACACTAAAGAATTGACTTTAACACTTATGAAAATTTAAGAATCACCGATATGACCCTATACGCATATGAAAAATGGTTAAGGTCTTAGCTTATAAATTTTTGAGATGTTACAAAAGTTCTAAGCATGTGTTAGTTTTTTCTTTAGCTAAGATGATAAGGAGTCCGTGGGATTTTTAAAAGTTAATTCGGGTAAGTAGAATTCTCAACATCAAACTTGGTATGAAGGAGTTAGTTTAGAACATCAAGGTTCAAGGGTGTTTTGTGAAATGGGGACCTTTAGGAGGATTTTGAAGTTTCTTGTGACACCTCAGGTGTTTATAATTGCATTTTTGTTTTGTGCTGAGGGCTAATGAACATATATTTGGATTTTTTGTTTTAACGGCGTTTGAGTTTGAAAACATCAATTTTAAATTAAAAATATATTCTTAGTTTCTTCCTAAAATCCCTCAAATACTTATGAAAAAATTCTTTAGTTTCGATGTATTTGAAAATGTACTTATTTTATAAAAGTTTTGTGAATAATTAATATTTTATTGGAGATAGTAAGTCAAGTTATGTTAAAAGATTTTTATTATATAAAATAGTCTTTATTAGAATTGTCCTTCACATCATATCAAAAGCTTACGAGCCTAAATTTTAAAATTTTATTTTAACACCATGTGTAATTCAGTAACTATAACTTAAATTGAATTTGATATAAATATATTTTTTTGCCTTTTTAAAATGTCTTAAATAATTATGAGAATATTCTTTTGTTATAATATAATTGTGTAAGTATTTAATTTACAAATGTTTTATAAATTATTAATATTTTAAAGGAGATAGTAATCTAGTTTTGTCAAAAAATTATTATTATATGAGGTAGGTTTTATTCAAAATAATTTTCTATTAATTAAAATATATTCAAAAGGTTATATATTTTTTATAACGAATTTATGCAATATCCGAGTAAATAAATAACCAGATAAGCATAATTTTGAAGTGGGCACCTCCACTCCACGTGGAGGTGAGGGGGTGGACACAACAAGTCCTTGCAATTCATAGAATGTTGCCACGTTCCAGCAGGCATACTAATAAATTACTAACTATATCTAACAGCTATTTAATATAGGTTGGGAAACAACAAATGTTTCAATGTCTCTGCCATGGTTCTCTTTTAAATTTGCATTACAGAGTAGTAAATTGAGCTCGGTTTAAGCAGGCTTCTATATGTATATAGATTCGTTGAAGAATGTTTTGGGGAAAAACATTTTGGGTACACATTTGATCATTAAAGAAAAATTGATTATATACATCAAGTTATCAAGTTCATATTCAAGGTATTGTTAATGCAAAATCTTTTTCTTTATATTGCCCGAATTCAAAAAAATTGCAAACTGTTAAATGAGTCATTTTTCCTACTTTATTGTTAGGAAGACCTTCTGTGAAGGGCATTGGGATGTCAGCTGATTTTATTTCTTGATTTTTATCATGTGGTTATCGCACTTGTAGTGTTATAAAGTATGTTTGACAGTTAAAGTTACTTTTCATAGAGTTTCTTATTCGTTATGTCTATTAGCAAGCCACTTTCCCAAGAATAAGCTAAAATGGTGGAGACTTATTATATTGTATCTAAGTGGTTGTTAACCATTCTTTCTCATAAGAAGCACTTGCAAAAATATTATTTAAAAATTATATTCATACTAGATCTTTTACTTTATTCTTTTGGTTATATACTTATCAAGAAGCATGCTTTTAAAAAGGCTCATACCATTACCAACTTGGAGTCATTTATAGTAAATCAAATCAAGTCTGTCAGTCTCCTTTGAGTTTTCAAATGATTAATTTTCTAGGTTGACATCGAGTCCAGAGCTCCGAGTCTATTATGAATTTGATAGGTCTAAATGGTCATAGAAAAATTAAATGAAGTCACGAAGAGATTCTTTAAGAACCTTAAGCTCTTTATGAACATCCTTAGATTTAAGTTATATTTCTAAAGTCGAGTTAAGTATTCAAGTTTATTCTAAAAGCATATGTGGCTTTACAAGACATTTCCATGCTATACAAAAGGGGTTACGTGATTATGAGAAGAAGAGTACCAATGAGCCAAGATTGGCTAAATTCTTGTTATGGCCTACTATGTGCATTCAAAGTTCATATCATACATGGCATGTTATGCATGAAATCCGAGATATAATCAGAGTTAAGGGGCTTATTTTCCCAGATGACTATATATATTGTACAGATAGCCATAGATTGGCAATATGATTTTGGTTAGCTATCGAAAGAGACCACCACTTCTAGCATTTGGTTGGGTATGTCATGCATTATATATATATATATATATATATATATATATTCACAACATATTATTATACAAGCATATGATGTATATTTGATTACTATGAGGTCAGATGTCTATTGTGGAGGCTACTCGAGTTTCAGTTTTAGGTGGTATATCTTTTATCCTTTTTGTCGCCGTTATTTATGATTTCATAATTCACCTTAAATACCAGTACATTTTCATTTATATTGACGTCCCATTTCCTAGGGACGCTACATTCGTGCGGTAGGTTCAAACAAAGGTACTATCGGCCTTTGCAGTAGGGGTATGGTCTCAGCAGAGGGTTTGTAAGCTCCATTTTTCCTGGAGCTTTTGGTTGTCTGTAGATTTAGCATACTTGAGTTTTGTATATAATTTTTGATATTGTTGGTGCGTTTTTCTAACCAGTTAACTAGTACTATTCATAGAGACTTGTGGACATACTTTGTTGGGTCTTCTCGACTTTCATTTCTAGCCTTTTCGGCTTATTGTTTATATGGTTTTAAATGCAGCCTTATAGGCTTGCTGGTTCTTTATCTATTCAGTTGGCCTTGTCGATCCTTTTTTTATGTTATTGATGTTGTTGTGACCTCATCACTCCTGTCATCTTATTTCAGCAGTTTATTGTTGTAGCCTTTTCGGCCTTTATTGTTTCATTTTCTTTATGTATTTGTTTGTTCGCCTGATAAAGTGAGGCACTGGGTGCCTGTGGCGTCTCCCCTAGTTTAGGCATGAAAAACTTCGTATCAGAGTCAGATCATGTCCCAAGGAGTCTACAAGTCGTGTTTAGTAGAGTCTTGGTTATGAGTGTGTTGTGAACTACATTTACAATTAGGAGGCTACCAGATATTTAGAGGTAGTTACTATTCCTTCATTATCTAGATCGTGTGATAGAGCTGAATCATAGAAAGTTACTTTTAATTCACACTTTGCTTAATGTCATATTAATACTATCTATTTAAACGCGGTCCTATATTAGGCCAAAAGGCAAATGTTAGTTTTGTCAAGGAGACAGTTTTCAGCTCATAACTTCTAATTATATGAATGACTTATATAAAATGTATTTTCGAACACCATAGCTTGACAGTGACTTATGTGGGTACTTCTACATGTACTAAGTTATGGAGTAAGTATCTCCAATTATTTTATAAGGATATATATGTGAAGATTTGCGTATGATTTATAGTAAGGTCAAAAGCGGCTTAGACACAAATTAAATACTCAAAGTAGCAAAGTATATTGTATCACTTATTTTTCATGAAGGAGAAAGTGATTACTTTTGACATATGGTAGAAATTTATCTAAAGTATGTAAGTATATATGTGTGTGTGAAACGAAGTTCTCAGTTAGAATACAACTTTTCTAAGGGCTAAATGAACGATTGCATAATTCACATATGTACTACCTATCTAGTGAATTAAGTTATTAGTTTACAGATTATTTTTTTATAGGTTTATATGTGTTACTTACCTTATAGGCTAACTATTAATATTGCTTGGTCCATAAGCTTCTAGTTATATATTATTTTCTTTCTCTATTCTAGAGATTATTTGTTTAATGATATTTGTATTACAAGTGTTTTTCTTTTTCTATGAGAAATTTACTATATCAACCAGTTCTTACATATGGCTAGTTTTACATAGAAAATGCTGACATTTTGTATATTGAGCTACATGTTAGACATGCTACAGATTATAAACCTTGACTAAGATGATCACATTGAATGTTCTGTAGCGGAACTTGTTGTTGAATACCTATAAGAGAAAATCGTCAAAAATCTATATATGAATATGTTATCGTGCATTTTTTTGTAAGATCGTAGGCACTATGTAGTTATGACATAAGGTTATACATGGTATTGATTTCATAGGTTCACTAGCTTACATGTTTAGTGTTCTTTTGGGATTAATGATTTACACATTAATTGTATTACTAGCCCATTGTCTGCAGTTATATGTTATGTAAATCATTAAGTATATGCTACTTATTTAATAAAGAATCTACTTACATGCTACATGCTATGTGAAGTGTTGACACATATTTACCCTCCTCAACATGATTTTTGTTATATAAATGTTCTTCCTAAAAGCTTAAAGAGATACTTGTCATAATTATTTTATTCACATTGTTGATTACAGATCATGACATATTTCTTCACCTTCTATATTTGAGTTGTTAATCGTGGTCGGTATTCTTAAGTTATTTGTAAAAAAAACATTTAGAAAATGTTAGAAAAAAAAATAATATATATATATATATATATATATATATATATATATATATATATATATCCCCATGCCATAGTGTTCTGGTAATTCGAATTGTAAGTACTTATAGATCCTAATATGGTAACAAGAAGTATATGATGAGTCGGGTTCTAATTTGTTAAGTATTATTTGTCCCGTATTGCTATAAGGACCTAGCTTATGATATATCTTTAGTTCTGAGTTCTTACTGAAACAAAATAATAAGAGTTCACTATGTAAGAGTTCTAGAGGCTTCATGTTATGTATTTGATATTTATCTCTTATTTCATGTTTTATTGTGTCTAGGGGTAATAAAACTCCCTAAATTCACCTTAGGTATTGTAACACCCCTCAAATATTTTCCCAAAGATTCGGACCTTTCTTGTATACGGGTAGGGTCGAACCCGAGTATTGAGGGGCATATGCATGAGCTAGGATGAGTCCTCGAGAAATTTAAGGATGTTGGAGGCGATGTGGGGTCACGAAGGACCCCTAGGACCAAGCTAAGTCCAAAAGATTCATCGTGGCTAAGTTTTAGGATGAGTTCATATGAGGCGTCGACTTCTAACGATCCTATCTTTTGAAAGACGACAATTTGGGTGTCCCACGACCTATCAAATTAAAGGTCGTCGAGTCTTCTTTCCAACGCCACCAAGAATGTAATTTTTGGAGTTCGGAGTCAAAAGATATGACGATCCTAAGATGAACTAGCATAGTAGAGATTTTTAGGCCTAGGTTGCAATGGCTGGAAAACTGGGCTTGGCACCGCAGTGGCGCAGCGCGCCACTATCGCGCCAGAAACATGCCTCAGTAGTTTGGGCTCTGGCGCGGCACGCCACTAAAAGGTGTGCAGGGTTTTTCAAGCCAATTTGCAGAACTTAGAAAATATTGGCCTTAGCGCTGTAAGGGCGCGACGCGCCACTATCGCGCTAGAAACATGCCTCAGTAGTTTAGTCTCTGGCGCGGCGCGTCATTGCGAGGTGTTCAGGTTTTAGGCGTAATCAGCCTGGCGCTGCAATGACGCGATGCGCCTCTATCGCGCCAGGTGCATTTTTACCTATATGTATCCTCCTTGAGCATTTGGAGACATATTTTTCAGCCCCCACTCTCTCTATAGAAAAGCCCTAGAAAACTCTCTCCTCTTCATCTTCTTCTTCTTCTCCATTTCCAACAAGAGATTGTTCCAAGAGCTTCAAGACTTCAAGCTTTCCATTGAAGACCCAACAACAAGGTTTCTTCAAGAGTCTATTCTAAGGTATGTAAGGCTATCTAAAACATGGGTTGAGTCCACCCATGTGCCCTATACCTTCTTTGAGGATAAATACCCATAGAAATGGAGTTTCTTGCTAGGGTTGTGTTCAAATGAGTTTTGTTGTCTATTAGAGTAATTTTTGCTATGCTGATAAGGTTTAGTCAAGAACTTTCAAAAAGAGTCTTTGTGTGAGTATGACTTGATGAAGATGAGTTGTTAAATATGTTTTATTGATTTTCTTAGCTATGTGAATTATGATAAAGGATGCTATTTTCTAAAAAATGATGCTTATCTTGAATTGTAGATTTAAAGCCTTGGAATTGTGATGAGATTCAAAGATTGATTAAATAGATAGAGGAAATGATTGGTTATGTTTACATGTTGCTATAAATGTGCCTTTAAATTTCTCTTGAAAGATGAGATTTAGAGATGATTGATTGAGCTAGAGTGGATGAGTTGACAAGGTTTAAATGAGACTTGTCGATATGATTTGATTGAGTCGATTGGATGGAGTTTTATGAGCATGGAGTCTTGGGAGGAGTATTGAGCACCGAATTGGGTAAGAGTAAAGTCCATACTCAAACCCAATAACTACGTCGCCAAACGTAGGAGGGGATTGAACCGTTAAAGTTAGATGTTTCCCCAAATGTTTGTCCTGACATTATAGGACTTGGCTGGATTGGATCTATGATTGGTTGACTCGTTCATGCCCTGACAAAGTATAAACGGACGCGGCAACAACGTCGGCTTGTTGTACTGTCACTAGCTTATAAGTGACGGTTATCGGATAAGAGAAACTCCCACATAAGTCTTGATAGTACTCTGAGTCGGATTGAGTTGAATGGTATGCGATTGGTCCCGTCTAAACCGTATTCTTGTTTAGATCTAGGACACTTGATTGAGTTGCTATTTCTCTTGAGTTGAGTTTTGATAGAATTGATGTTTCCTTTATGTCCTTCCATTTGGCCATTTTATATACCAGTACATTCCACATACTGACGTTATTTGGCCTGCATCGTTTCATGATGCAGAGATAGGTACTAGATATCATCAACCGGCGCTCTGTTGAAGATCCCCACCCCCTAGTTCCGGAGGATGTTGAGCTCTTCTTGTATAGTTCTGATGTCACTTGTTTTATTTTGATTGTTGGTAGCCATGGGCTTGTCATGGGTACCTTCCAAATTGTAGATAGAGGCTTCATAGACCGGAGTGTAGAAATGTTGAATTGTTCTTTTGAGTAGCCCTTGTTAAAATTTCTCGTCGAGTTGATGGTTGTTTGGCCTTCGGCCCTAATTTATGAACAGTATATCCTTAATTGAGTTTTCCGCTAAGAGAATGTGATTGAATGAACGTGCGACTGGACCAGGTGGTTCGCTCGGGGATCAAAAATGACCTTCGAGTGCCGGCCACGCCTAGGGTACCCTCCCGGGGCGTGACAGGTATATTATTCCTTCAAAAAAATTATTTGATTTTGTTTTCCTGATAACTTGCATCATAAATGTTATGTGTGAACCATGTCGAAAAAATAGTATTTTATTATATTTCAAATTTCGTAGATCCCTTGTCACAATATGGTAATTTTATTTGAGTAATTATGCTACCCAAATAATCTTTTATAGCTATTGCGATAAGCGGTAAAAAATGTTTAACCTAAGTAGGTTTACGTGTAAGAGAATAATCGTAATCTATAGTACGAGACCCTCTTGTGTATATTCGGGAGTAATTATTTTTGCTGGTTTGTCGGTATTTTTTATTTATTAACCATAGAGGCTTATTTTTCGTTTTGCTGAGAATTCATTTGTACGTTTACCAAAATTTAATTTATAACCAAAGAAGTTTACTTATTTATTTAGAGAGACTTATGTAGTTGTTACACATACTAGACAATTATATGTTTTATGTTTCATATAATCAGCACTTACGTGATTATGTGATTCATAGGTTATATGCTTATATATTACTTGTTTAAGGAAGGCTTAATTACATGATTTATGTACATACACACTATAATTCACATGTCCACATGTCATAGGCTAATTGATAAATCATTTTTTTAGGACAGCTATATTGTTGCACGTTTTGTAAATCATAGGTTACATGCCACTTGTTTTGTAGAAAAAATAATATGTTTGCATGTTATATGTTTTATGAAGGTATTGATGTGTGTAACGTTTCTTCACGAGATTATTGTTTTTAAGTCAATTGAATTCTAGATCATTACTTATAGACTATGCGCGATATGAATTATTGTTGAAATGTTACATGCTTCATGAGAAATGCATTAATACATTATATATTTTGTAAAATAAGGCTCTATATGTTACCTGACTCAAAGAGCTCTTTCTTATGCATTACGTGATTTATAGAACATTAGGTCAAAACTTATATGCATACTTAAAAGGTATACTCACAAGTCAATAATTAATTATCTATGTGTTATAGATATTGTAAGTATCAGTTGTTTGACTATTATATGTCTTTCAAAAAATTTTATAATTAGCATGTCTAAGTTTAAATTACTCAAGTGATGTATGATATATATTATCTATGAGACATAAATGAATTTGCTTCAAAACTACAATCCATGTGCTATATATGACCTGTCGCATAAATCCTGGTAGTTACATGTTAGGTGTTTCTTCAAAATTATCTACTTAAATGATATTCATAGACCATTTGTTCCTAAAATTCATTTTATCCAAAGCATTTGCTTATACTTTACGTGCTTTATAGGAAATGTGTTTATATGCTAGATGCTTCAAAAATGTTAGTACTTATGGCGTATGGTTCAAGGCTTATTTTCCAAATTGCTATTATTCTCAAACAAAATTCTATTATATGTCATACTTCTATGTATCAAAA
Organism: Solanum dulcamara; assembly: GCF_947179165.1. Classification (NCBI taxonomy): domain Eukaryota; kingdom Viridiplantae; phylum Streptophyta; class Magnoliopsida; order Solanales; family Solanaceae; genus Solanum; species Solanum dulcamara. Next base: position 29,626,881 of record NC_077248.1, on the reverse strand, counting down.
AAACAACTACTTCTATACTAAAAGTATAATGAATTATTTGTTCTTAGGTAGTAAATTCGGTCACCTTATTGGTCACTATCCGTAAACTATACATTTAGAAAATCATTTAATTATATGTCACACGGTTTATGTCTTACTTCAATGACCCTAAAGGACATTTTCGATATTTTTAATAAAATTATCTTTTTACTCCTCCCGTTAGTTTTTTTGAGTCACTTTTTGTTGGGTGTAAAAGTTGATTTTTGGTAATCTTGTGAAAAGTTGAGGTTTTGCAAAAGAAATAAATTTTTAATGGCTTAAGTTGTCAAATTTTGAGTTTCGGAGTCATTTGAAGTTTTGAGTCTCGGAATAGAATTTCATCGATTCCATCAGTTTTGAAACGTGGAAATTAGTTCAGAAGAGTTGTCGGAATTAGACTTTGAGTTGAAACGTGGATTTTAGGTGAGAAGTTGGAAATTCAGTTAAAGTTTGATCCAAGATTGACTTTGGTCAACATTTGGGTTCGGATGCTAGGATTGGATTTTTGATAGTTCCAATGATTTCGGGGGGTGATTCTAACGCTAGAAATAGCTTTGTTGTAATTTTGAGAGGTCCCGAGTGTATTTTGGGTATTTCAAGTGCCAAAACTAGATTAGTTGCGACTTATTGAATTTCGGGTCAAGGAGACCTCAAATTCAAATCATGATGATTCCACTGAGCTAGGAACGTCGAATGTAGTAGGGTTGCATATATGATTTGTGTGTAAGCTATTTCGAACAAATCCCGAGGGTCCGATCGAAGGCTTGAGATTTAAACCTTGTTCAATTTTCTGGTGGGTCCACTTAAGTAGACCTTGTTCACTAAAGAGAACCTCTCTTTAGCGAGACCCATCACTTAAGTGAATGGGCTCACTCCATGTCGCTTTTACGACACATGAGAAATCCAAAAATAGATTTTGGATTATTTCTTCCATTTTTAAATTCTAAGAACTCGGCTTGGCGATTTGTGAAAGGATTTTCGAGTCAAGGCTAATGGGCAAGCTATTTTCAACTTATTTCATTGATTTTCATTTATTAAATGATGATTTTAACCTCAAATTTGGTGACTTGAATTAGAGACTTTTGGGGTTTTGGCCTAATCCGAGATTTTATCAAAAGTTGGGATTATGAACTCATTTTAACCCCATTTCAAAATGGTCTTCACACTTAGATTCATAATTACTTGAGAAACATTTTCATCCAAGAATTTTCATATTGGAACCTCAATTTTCGGTGTCTTATATTTGGACAATTTTACCCTTTTCACCTAAATTAATTGATTTTAGTGTCATTGGCTTAGAAATTTGATTGTGAGTCTATATTTGATTAGATTATGGTGATTTGGAGTATCGTCGAAAAGAAAATCTTGAGATTTGAGTTGATCATGACCTTGACTATGGCAAGTGTATTCTAAACCTATTCTTAATTTTGTACGATCATGTATTCTTGTCTTATGTGTTTAGGATTGATTGAAAGTGATTTTAAGAACTATTGATATTCAAATGAACTTGATGATAAAGAGTGGGTTAAGGAATGGATATTTGAGATGATATAACATGTTGTGTTTGATATGATAGAACCTTGAGCTTGTTGTTGATATTTGGATATATTTATGATGCAACCCAAGTATCCTCTAATCCATTTACAAGGATCCAAGTGCAAGAGCTACAAGTTATTCAAAGCACATTTGTGAAGATTGTCATGTTGGACGTCTTTGAGCAAATCTTGAGACCATAAAAAGGGTTTCACAACATCATGGTTGGATTAGAGGTAGAAGAGAAGGAAAATTCTTCACTAACTAGGCATGATAACCTTCAACTTGGGCGTCAAAGGGGTGACGTCCCGTCAACACGGGCATCGTTTGGAAGGTTGCTGGCAGCAAACTACCTAGAGGAGACAGAGATAGTGATGCCACGTAAAGTGAGTGACGGCTCATCACTTTTGGCGTCACTTGAGTGTCGACCGGAATGGGGCCACTTTTGGGTCATTTTTTGTAATAACTAGCCAAACAATATAAATATCTAGCATAGTCTTCATTCTTAGGTAGATTTTTTTGAATAATTATGTGATGAAACTCTTGAAAGAGTGTTGTTGTAACACCCCCTAAAAATATTGTATATGATATTTCAATTCTCGATGAAAATGATACAACTTCTATATTTTGGGAATTACTTTTCATAGGATGATCTAAATTAGGTGATTCAAATTTCTGAATAACCCCAACATCATTACCTATAATTTTTGGGTCTATTTAAAGTTTTGGAGATTAAGTATGTCAAATAAATTAATTATTGCAAGACATGGTGCTGTGACGAAATTGAGTGTTTGTAGAAGAAAAATCATATCTCACTGTAGGATGCTCCAAATCGGTTGATTATTGAATGACATTAAGTAGACTTCCAGAACAACAATTCATATGCAGAAACCAAGTCCTAATGAGGAAGTTATCTTGTTCAAGCACAGCTTCGAAAAGGGTATTCCGTTAAAAGAAGGTTCATCTCACCAACCATGCAAAGATCTAGATCCATTTGACATCACCCATGATATCACAATCTTCTATTAATTTTTTAGATTTTTCTTTATAATTATTTTAATTATTGTTAGGTCCCTCCTTCAGACCTATAAATACCCACCTTATTTCGTCATTTTGTTCATCAAGCTTTCTCGAGCAACTCTTCTCTCTATTCACTCCTTTACTCATTCTCAAAATATAGTTTTAGTTCTTAGTATTATAGAAATACTATTTCGGTGATTTATATACTCCGGGTAATACACAAAATACGCTGGCGAGTAGAAAAGGCTAGGATTCAAGAGTGTTCATTAAGTCCTTCGATTTTGAGTAACGCTTCGAATTCCAGGTATGTAAGGCTTCAATAAGATTATTCCTTCCACTCTCATGCCTTAATTATTTTGATTATATGATAAATTATGTTTATTTACCCAATTTTTTCAAGCTTTACTCTAAGGTATGTGGGTATTGATTCATGGAACCTTTCATCCATGAAACCCAAATGAATTATCAAAGTCTTCTATTTAATTCAAGTATGAAACTTTATGGGTTTTTCATATCATGATCCCAAATGTATGATTATTAAGTATTTGAAGTTTAATTACCTATCTTATATTAACTTATGTAAGGCTTCAATGAGAGTATTCCTTTCACTCTCATGCCTAAAGTATTTTTATTATATGATAAATTATGTTTATTTTCTTTAAGTTTTACTCTAAGTTATGTGGGTGTTTATCCATGAGTTCTTCCACCCATGTAGTCCAAAAATGTTTCAACTAAATCTCTTGATTTCAAATAAGATTTTATTATGGGTAATTCTTATTTCTACTTAATAGCATGAATCATGGTTAAACTAACGATTATTGATCTATTTTGATGCAAAATAATTTTATATGTGTGAATTGATGGTTTGCAAGTAATTTCTCTATTTATCTCTTTAAAGGTTCTTGAAATTCATGGTGGGTTGTTTAAATCTTGATTTTTAATTAATGGATTTCAGAGTATTTATGCATAATTTCAGTTACATATATGTTTGAAAGTTAAAGTGATTTGAATCCACCTAGTTTTACTATATTTTCAATGAAGTTTGACTTGAAAGTTTTGACTCCAAATGAATATTTATGAAAGAAATGTTTATGATCAAAAGGGAGTCTTATGAAATAAAAGAATGATAAAATGCTATGAATGATGGATTCTTTATGAAATAGGGACAATTCTTGCTTATTTGAATCATCAAATATTTTAATGAGATATTCCACCGAATATGATGTTTTTTAATTCTCAAGCAATATGCTATGAATATTTTAAAATATTAAACTATTCTGTGGGATTGACTTAGCACCGAATATGGCATTGAGGTAGGATTCGATAAGGGAATCCTAGTAGCAACCCCTTGCCTCATTAACTATGTGCCAATATAGGAGCCCTTGTAGGCTTAGGCTAATGGATTCATGAAAGCCCTTAAAGTTAAAGTTAAAGAAATGAATGGAATTGACGGAGTTCTATCCGGAAAGTAGTCTCCCCGATCAACGTAGGGGGGTTATGTTAGATTCCATGTAATAGCTCGCATGGTCTTAAATGTCGATTATGGTCATCTTCCCATAAAATAAATGTTTTAAAGGATATCTATATGATTGATTATGCATGCATTGTATTATGTTTCATATTACATAAATGTTTTAATGTTTCCTTAATTTTCATCCATGCTTACATACTTAGTACATTCAAAGTACTAACGCATATGTTTTGCCTACATGATATCACCATGTAGGGACCGGTGCTCCTCCTCGTTCTCCTTTACGTGGCTAGTTGAGATTTCGTTTAAAGATTACTTTTGGAGAGTTCCAGTGTTTTGAGAACAATACTCTTTTATCTTTCTAGCTTATGATATGTTGATATCTTTAGATATTACTATGGCATTTTTTCTTATTATGATTGAGGGTGAGCTAGGGACTTGTCTTAGACCCATTAAATCTAAAAGTTGAGGTATTATTGGATATATGTAAGTTGAAGATTTACTATTATGATTTCCTCTTGTTTATTTATTTTCATCACCTATGAAAGGCTAAAATAATACTAAGAGGCTTGTTTGAGTTACTTCTGGGTTCCTCATTCGCCATGTCACATCTAGGCCATAGGCTTGGGTCGTGACAAACTTGGTATTAGAGCCTGAGGTTTTGAATGGTCCTCGGAGTTCAACATACCACGTCAAATAGGATCTTGTTCATGGTTGTGAAGAGCGTCATAACTATGAATAGGAGACAATGGGGCATTTAGGAAAGTTTTTACTTTTTTTAAATTTATGTCGTTTCTTAAAGTGTCCTAAGCTTTCCTTTAACTAATGGCCCATTTCGTGTTCTTTAGATAATGACTCATGGAAGATCACCTTCAAGAGCAAAGGTTGACGATGAAGACCAAGCTCCTCCAATTTCCAATATCCTACATCATGAGGAAATGGTAACCCATGCCGAGTTTCACAATATCATTATGTTGTTGGCTCAAGTCGTAGACGACCAAGGGCATCAAGGTATTTCTCCTCCACTAATCTAAAATCTTTCCTCTAGTATTTAGGATTTTCAAAGGATGAATCAGCCCGAGTTTGATGGTTCTAAACCAGATAAGGACCTTATGGAGTTCATTGATGAGGTATACTGGATTATAGCTATCATAGGTGTGCCATCAAATGAGAAGGCCGAGCTAGTGTCATATCCACTCAAAGGTGTGGCTCGAGTGTAGTACAAACAATGAGTTGTTAAGAGGGATGAAGAAATGGGGCCGATAGGATAGGAAGATTTCAAAGGTGACTTCCTAGACCGCTTCTTCCCATTGGAGCTAAGGGAGTATGCTCTCAAATACAAGAGTTCATCAACCTCCATCAAGAGAGTATGAGCATAAGGGAGTATGCTCTCAAATTCACTAAGTTGTCAAAGTATGCCCCCTTCTTCATGGTCTCCGACCCAAGAGCTAAGATTAGCAAATTTATATTCGGTGTTTCAATATTGGTGTCCAAGGAGTGAAAAATGGACATGTTGGTCAAGGAGATAGACATCTCTAGGTTAATGACTTATGCAAAACAAATTGGAGAAGAGTAGCTGAGAGAGAGATCAGGGGGGTTCAAAAAGTCTAGAGTGGATGGTGGAGGGTTTAACCCTCAAAGGTCCGATTATGGTAACAATGGTAAAGTCCAAGATGGGCAATGGTTCGTGGGACAAGGTTCCACCAATACTCCTCCTCCAATTTTCAACTAGAACAAGGGTGCTAACCCAATGGTTCCAAGAGAGAATGTTAGTGCTCAAACTTTCCCCGCTTACAAGAAGTGTGGAAGGACTCATAAAGGGGAATGCTTAGTCGGCTCAAATGCATGCTTTAAGTACGGCAAGTTGGGCCGCCATGCTAGGAATTATATAGGTGGTGGTGGTAGTCCTCAAGGCCAAATTGATCATAGTCAACAAGCCCAAGGAGGTGTCCAATACACCAACCGCTTTTATGCCTTGCATGGAAGACAAGAGGTTGAGGACACACCCACTGTCATTACTGGTATGTTAAAGGTCTTTTCTTTTGATGTGTATGCATTATTAGTTTCGGGTGAAAATTTATCATTTGTTATTCCATTTCTTGCTAATAGGTTTGACGTGTCACCTAAAATGTTATTAGAGCCCTATTTGGTGTCTACACTCATTGGTGAGTTGGTTATTGCTAGAAAGGTCTATAGGAGTTGTCCCGTGTCTATCTTGCATAAAGTTATTCCTTGTAATCTTATTGAGTTTGACAAGGTAGATTTCAATGTTATTCTTGGGATGGATTGGTTACATGCATTTTATACTTCCATAGATTGTAGGACTTGTCGAGTCAAGTTCCAATTTCCAAATAAGTTCGTTATTGAATTGGAAGGTCATGATTTGGTGGTGAAGGATAAGTTCATTTCTTACCTTAAGTCCCGAAAAATTATTTCTAAGGGTTGTATTTACCATATTGTAAGGGTTAGGGATGTCGTATCTAAAAGCCTCCTCTTGAGTCGGTTCTCGTAGTCAATTAGTTCCTCGATGTCTTTCCTGGTGAATTTCCTGGTGTCCCTCCCAGAAGGGAAGTTGATTTTGGTATCGATCTCCTCCTCGATACCCAATCTATCTCTATTCCTCCTTACCAGATGGCCCCGGAAGAATTGAAAGAGTTAAAGAAATAATTAAAGGAGTTGTTAGAAAAGGGGTTCATAATACCAAGTATTTCGCCATGGGGTGACTCTGTGTTATTTTTGAGAAAGAAGGATGGGTCGCTTCGAATGTGCATAGACTACCAAGAATTAAATAAGATGACCATTAAGAACAAGTACCCACTCCCTAGAATAGATGACTTGTTTGATCAATTGCAAGGAGCAAGTCATTTCTCTAAAATCGACCATCGGTCCAACTATCACTAATTATGGATGAGGGAGTGTGACATTCCCAAAATGGCTTTCTGAATAAGATATGGACAATTCGTGTTTGTGGTGATTAGTTTTATGTTGACAAATGTGCCAACGGTGTTCATGGACTTGATGAATAGGGTGTTCAAATATTACCTTGATACTTTTTTGGTGGTCTTCATTGATGATATTTTGATTTACTCTCGGGAAGAGGAAGAAGATAAAAAACACTTGAGAGTTGTGCTTCAAATGTTAAGGGATAGACAATTGTTTGGAAAATTTAGTAAGTGTGAATTTTGGTTAAAGGAGGTGGCATTTTTTGGTCACGTAGTGTTCGGTGATGGGATCATGGTTGATCCAAAGAAAACAAAGGCAGTCAAGAATTGGCCTAGACCATTGTCTCCTTAAGACATTAGGAGTTTCTTGGGTCTAGCTGGATACTATAAAAGGTTCGTCAAAGGGCTTTCTTCCATCTTATCTCCTATGAATAAATTGACCTAAAAGAAAGCCGAATTCATATGGATAGATGAGAGTGAGAAGAGTTTTCAGACCTTGAAAGATCAACTTACCTATGCTCCTATTTTGAATCTACCAGAAGGATTAGAAGGGTTTATAGTTTATTGTGATTCTTTAAATATTGGTTTAGATTGTGTCTTAATACAAAAAGTGTAGCCTATCCTTCTAGGCAATTAAAGGTATATGAGCGTAACTACCCTACCCATGACCTTGAATTTGCGGCCATTGTTTTTGCTCTGAAGATTTGGAGGTATTACTTTTATGGGATGGATGTGGATGTGTATACCTATCATAAAAGTCTTCAATATGTGTTCACCCAAAAAGACCTTAATCTAAGGCAAAGAAGGTGGCTAGAACTTCTTAAGGACTATGACATGAATGTGCACTATCATCTGGATAAAGCAAATGTGGTTGCCAATGCACTTAGTAGAGTGTCCATGGGGAGTGTGGCCCATGTGGATGAAGGAAAGAGGGATATGGTAAAAGATGTTCAACGGTTGGCTATATTAGGAGTGAAGTTGTGTGGTACCGATGATGGTGGTGGTTGTTCAAAATAGGTCTGAATAGTCTTTGGTGGTGGATGTTAAATCAAAGCAAGATCTTGACCCAACGTTTATCGAGTTAAAGAAGTTGGTGAAGGAAAAGAAGATAGAGGTTTTTTCCCAAGGGGGAGATAGGGTGCTATACTACCAAGGTAGGCCATGCGTCTTGGATATTGATGGTCTAAGGAGTTTGATCTTGATGGAGGCTCATAATTCTACATACTCCATTCATCTCGATTCGATGAAAATGTAGTGATACTTAAAGAGTTCTATTGGTGGGCTGGCATGAAGAAGGACATAGCAAGGTTTGTATCCGGAATTACCAAGAAGTGAAGGCTGAACATCAAAGGCTGGGTAGCCTAGCCCAAGACATTGAAATCCCTACTTGGAAGTGGGAAGATGTGAATATGGATTTTGTAGTGGGTTTGCCTCATACCTGGAAGCATCATGATTCAATTTGGATAATTATTGATAGAATGACTAAGTCGGCTCACTTCCTACCAATTAAGACTTCCTATAGTGCTGAACACTATGCCAAGTTGTATATTCAGGAGTTGGTGAGGTTGCATGGTGTGTCGTTATCCATTATTTCGGATTGTGGTACCCAATTCACTTCTCACTTTTGGAGAGCATTTCTAAAGGGCCTCGGTACTAAGCTAAAACTGAGCACTGCATTCCATTCTCAAACAGATGGGCAAGCAGAAAGGACGACTCTGTAACACCCCCCAAAATTTTTCCCTAAGATTCAGACCTTTCTAGTATACGTGTAGGGTCAAACTAAATTATTGTGAAGCGTATTCATGAGTTAGGATGAGTTCCTAAGTAATTAAAGAGTGTTAGAGGTGATGTGGGGTCATAAGGGATCCTTAAATCCAATCTAAGTCCAAAAGGATTCGTCTTGGGTAAGTTGTTGAGGGAGTTTGTATAAGGGTCGACTTCTAACGGTCATATCATTTGAAATATGATGATCTGGGTGACCTACTACCTATTAAATTAAAGGTCGTTGAGTCTTCTTTCCAACGCCACCAAGAATGTAATTTTTGGAGTTCGGAGTCAAAAGATATGACGATCCTAAGACGGATGGGTACTGCAGGAATTTCAGGCCTGGGTGACAACTGTTGGAAACCTGGGCTTGGCGCTGTAAGGGCGCGATGCGCCACTATCGTACCACAAAGCAGCCTAAGTTGTTTGGTCCCTGGCGCGATGCGCCACTATTGGGTTGCAGGGTTTTTTAAGCCTATTCGACTTGGCGCTATAGTGGCGCGACGCGCCACTATCGCGCCAAGAGTGTTTTTAGCCTATTTTCCAGATTTTGGAGAAAGGGCAATTTGGGTATTTCCCCAAATTAAATAAACACAGCCTTAGAATGTTTTTCGGACCATTTTCAGTCCCTCTCTCTCTCTATCTCTCTAAAAGCCCTAACATTTCCCTTTCTTCTTCTTCTTCTCCAAATCCTTCTCCAACAAAGAGTGCCTCCAAGAGCTTCAAGATTTCAAGTTTCTCATTGGAGACCCAACATCAAGGTCTTCTTCAAAGTCTTCAATAAGGTATGTAAGGCTACCCAAAAACATGAGTTGAGTCCACCCATGTGCCCTACATATTCCTTGAGATTTATTGTTCATAAGAATGGAGTTTAATGATAGATTTATGTCCAACTAGGTCTTTTTCATCTATTACACTAATTTTTCTTTATGTTGATATTGTGGAGTCAAGAAAGTGATATTGGTATTAGTTGACTGAGATGAGAGGTTGAATATATATATTTTGTTGAATTTTTCTTAACTACGTTGACTATGCTAAATATGTTAATTTCCTTATATGTGATTTCTCACTTTGAATTGTTGATTTAGAACCTTGGAGTTGTGATGAGTCCCAAAAGATTTGTTAAATGGATAGAGGAACGATTGGATAGGTTTGTATGTTGTTATAAATTCATATTTAATCTACTCTTGAAAGATATGATTGGGATTGATCGAATTGTATGATTGAGAGAGGTTTGATTGTGATAGAGTTGATGAGTTGACAAGGTTCTAAATGAGACTTGTCGATATAATTTGATATAGTTAATTGGATGGAGTTTTATGAGCATTGAGTCTTGGGAGGATTATCGAGCACCGAATTGAGTAAGAGTAAGTAATAACTCGAATCTAATAACTACGTCACCAAACGTAGGAGGGGATTGAACTGTTAAAGTCGGATGCTTCCCCAAATTTATTGTCCTGACATTATAGGACTTGGTTGGATTGGATCCATGATTAGTTGATTTGTTCATACCTTGGCAAAGTATGAACGGACGCGACAATAACGTCGGTTTGTTGTACTATCACTGGCTCATAAGTGATGGTTGTCGGATAAGAGAAACTCCCATATAGGTCTTGATAGTACTCTGAGTCGGATTGAGTTGAATGGTATGTGATTGGTCCTATCTAAACCATATTCTTGTTTAGACTTAGGACACTGGATTGAGTTATTATTTCTCTTGAGTTGAGATTCCGAGTTGATTTGATTCTTCTTTGATGTTTGTTTTATTCGGCTATTTTACATACTTGTACATTCCACATACTGACGCCATTTGTCCTGCATCATTTCATGATGCAGAGACAGGTACTAGAGATCATCAACCGACGCATCGTTGAAGATCTCCTCACTTCCCGCTGGTTGGTGAGTCCTCCTATTCTCCAGAGGATGTCAAGATTGTTTTCATAGCATTGTTTTGCCTCTTTTATTTTGATTGTTGGTAGTCATGGGCTTGTCATCGGCACCTCCTAGATTGTTGATAGAGGATTCATAGACTAAAGTGTGGGAATGTTGGATTGTTCTTTTGAGTAGTTCTATTAAAGTTGTTTGTTGATTTGATAGTTGTTTGGCCTTCGGCCCTAAATTATGAATAGTATTCTTGTGATTGAGTCTTCCGCAGAGAGAATGTTATTGAATGAAAGTGTGACTAGACGAGCTGGTTCGCTTGAAGGTCAGAAATGGCTTTCGAGTGCCGGCCACGCCTAGGGTACCCTCTCGGGGCATGACAAACATGGTATCAGAGCACAGAGTTCAAGAGTCCTAGGGAGTCTATGAAGCCGTGTCTAGTAGAATCTTGCTTATGGGTGTGTTGTGCACCACACTTATAATCAGGAGGCTATAAGACATTAAGAATTATTTCACTTCTTTCATACTCTGAATTCGTACGATAGAGTTACACTCTATAAAACTTCCTTTCTAATTTGTGCATTTATACGTTACAGATAATGCCTCATAAGCGTACTACTAGCCAGAGGAACGCTGATAACGCAAAGATGCCATAGTCAGAGGTACGCCCATCGAGGGCTAGAGGCCGACCGGCGAGGTATGCAAAGGCACCTCAAATGCCTACTACTCCGCCTGCACCAACTTCGGAGGTAGATTTTCGAGGGGCGATTGTTATGCTAACTTAATTAGTAGCTGCCCAAAATGGTAACCAGAGTTCACCAACTCTTAGCTCTAGTTCCCAAGAGTCGTCTGCTGCCACCAGAATTAGAGACTTTCTGAGAATGAATCCACTGGTATTTATGGGGTCTAAGGTTGATGAAGACTCCCAAAATTTTATTGATGAGATATGGAAAATCCTGAAAGCTATGCATGCTACGGAGATTGAGGGGGTTGAGTTGGAGTCTTACTAGCTCAAAGATGTGGAAAACATCTGGTATAACCAATAGTAACAAGGTAGAGGTGAGAATGTTGAACCTGCTATGTGGGATGAATTTGATGGAGCCTTTCTTGACCACTTCTTTCCCCGAGAATTAAGGGAAGCGAAAGTGGAGGAGTTTATGAATCTGAAACAAGAAGGTATAACGGTTAAGGAGTACAGCCTAAGGTTCATCCAACTGTCCAGAGATGATCCCATATGTGAGGTCGAAGATGAGGAAACTTGTCTCCGGCTTGGGAAGACATGTGAAGAAGGAGTGCAAAGAGGCATTGTTAATCTCTAACATGGATATTTCAAGATTAATGGTGTATGCTCAACAGGTGGAGGAAGAGAAGAGGAAGGAAAAAGAGGAGCATTTGAGCAAGAAGGCAAGATTAGCTGGGCATGAGAATGAACAGAAGCAGAACAAGGGCAACAGGTCCTTCTTCCAGAAGAGTCCTTCTAATTATGCCTCGTCCACTGCAAGTGCATCTATGCCACAGAACAGGTACGATCGGTAGGGACAGAGTCGCCAGAATTTCAGACCCCAGGGTTCTCAATCCCAAGCTAGCATGGTCAAGGTTCGAAGGGAAAACCGCTATGCGGCAAGTGCGGTAAGCTCCACTTGGGTGAGTGCAGAGCGGGGAGCGCTAGTTGTTATAAGTGTGGCCAAATGGACCATTTTCAGAAGGAGTGTCCAACCTGGGGAGACAGAGCCCAGTTTTCAACCACTGCACCGCCAGCTAGAGGTAATCAGAGGGGCACTACTTCAGGTACGAGTGGGGGCACAAACCGTCTATATGCCATGGGTAGTCGCCAAGATCAGGAGAACTTTCCAAACATTGTGACGGGTATGATTCGAGTCTCTTCTCTTGACTGTTATGTTTTGATAGATCTGAGTGCCACCCTATCTTTTGTGACTCCTTACGTGGATAGTAAATTCAAAAAAATCCCTGAGTGTCTCCTTGAGCCTTTCAGTGTAGCTACTCCTGTCGGTGATTCTGTCTTAGCTGAGAGAATCTATAGAGATTACACTGTGTCAATTCATCACAGGGATACCTTGGCTGACTTAGTTGAGTTGGACATGGTTAATTTTGATGTGATCCTTGGCATGGAATATCTTTATGTCTGTTATGCTTCTATTGATTGTAGGACTCAGATTGTTAAGTTCAAATTCCCGAATGAGGCGGTCATAGAGTAGAAGGGGAGTCCTGTCGTGCCTAAGGGTAAGTTTATTTCCTACCTTAGGGCTAGGAAGCTAATCTCAAAAGGGTATATTTATCACCTTGTCCGAGTAAAATATGACAATATTGAGTCTCCATCCCTTGAGTCGGTTTCGATTGTCAATGAGTTTCCTAACGTCTTTCCTGAAGATCTGCCTGGAGTCCCTCCAAATAGGGAGCTCGACTTTGGGATTAATTTCCTTCCTGATACCCAGCCTATTTCTATCCCTCCATATAGAATGGCTCCGGCTGAGTTGAAAGAATTGAAAGAACAGTTGAAGGACTTGTTAGATAAGGGATTCATTAGGCCGAGTGTCTCACCATGGGATGCTCCGGTCCTATTCATGCGAAAGAAAAATGGGTCCCTTAAAATGTATATTGATTATAGGCAGCTGAACAAGGTCACCATAAAGAACAAATACCCTCTCCCCAGAATAGATGACTTATTTGATCAACTTCAGAGTGCCACTTATTTCTCAAAGATAGACCTAAGATCGGGCTACCATCAGTTGAAGGTGAGAGAGTGTGATATCACAAAGACAGCTTTTTAGACCAGCTATGGCCACTTTGAGTTCTTGGTGATATCCTTCAGGTTGACTAATGCCTCCGCAGCTTTTATGGATCTCATAAACCGAGTATTTAAACCATATCTTGATATATTTGTGATTGTATTCATAGATGATATTTTGGTTTACTCCAAGAATGAGGAGGAGCACTCTCATCATCTTAGAGTCGTCTTACAAACCTTAAAAGACCAGGTATTATATGCAAAGTTCTCCAAATGTGAATTTTGGCTTGCGTCAGTGGCTTTTCTAGGCCACATTGTATTTGAGGATGGTATTCGGGTTGATGCTCAGAAGATTGAGGCAGTGAAAAATTGGCCCAGACCCACATCCCCGACAGAGATCAGGATCTTTTTGGGTTTGGCCGGCCATTATCGAAGGTTTGTAGGGGGATTCTCATCCATATCATCACCATTGACCAAGCTGACCCAAAAGAAGGCTAAGTTCCAATAGTCCGATGCTTGTGAGGAGAGTTTCCAGAAATTGAAGACCAAGCTAACCACTGCTCTTGTTCTAACTTTCCCCGATGGAATAGAGGGTTTTTTAATCTATTATGATGCATCTAGGATCGGTTTGGGCTGTGTATTGATATAGAAAGGGAAGGTGATAGCCTATGCTTTAATACAACTTAAGGTTCCTGAGAGGAATTACCCAACTCATGACCTTGAGCTGGCAGCTGTGGTATTTGCTCTAAAAATATGGCGCCACTACTTGTATGGAGTGCACATTGATGTATTCACCGATCATAAGAGTTTACAATATGTCTTCAGCCAGAAGGAACTCAATCTGAGGCAAAAGAGATGGCTCGGGCTACGCAAAAACTATGATATGAGCATCCTCTACTACCCAAGTAAAGCTAACATTGTTTCTGATGCTCTTAGCAGGTTGTCTATGGGTAGCACTGCCCATATAGAGGAGGGAAGGAAAGAATTAGTGAAGGAGGTACAAAGGTTAGCTCGATTAGGAGTTCATCTTGAAGAGAACAATGAAGGTGGAGTTAATGTTCAGGATGGGTCTGCATCCTCACTTGTGACAGAGATAAAAGAGAAGCAAGACCAAGATCCCATCCTTCTCCAGCTGAAGAAAGTTATTCACAAGTAAGAGGTAATGGTTTTTACCAAAGGGGGAGATGGTGTATTGAGGTACCAAAATAGATTGTGTGTTTCGGATGTCGATGATGTTTAAGAAAGGATTATGGTAGAAGCACATAGTTCCAGATACTCTATTCATCCTGGCTCTACAAAGATGTATCACAACTTGAAGGAAGTTTATTGGTGGAGTGGGATGAAGAGAGATATCGCAGAGTTTATTTTCAAGTGCCCGAATTGTCAAAAGGTAAAAGTTGAGCATCAAAGACCATATGGGTTTGCTCAAAATATAGAAATCCTGGAATGGAAATAGGAGATGATTAATATGGACTTTATTACAGGTTTACCGAGGTCTCGAAAGCAACATGATTCGATTTGGGTGATTGTGGATAGAATGACAAAATCAGCTCACTTCTTGGCAGTCAAGACTACTGACACCGCAGAAGATTATGCAAAGTTATACATTTATGAGATCGTAAGATTACATGGGGTTCCCTTGTCTATCATTTCAGATGGAGGAGCTTAATTCACCTCTCAATTCTGGAGATCCTTTCAGAAGGGACTGGGTTCAAAGGTGAACCTTAGTACGGCTTTTCATCCCCAGATGGATGGCCAAGCGGAGTGCACCATTCAGACATTAGAGGATATATTGAGAGCTTGTTTGCTTGACTTCAAAGGAAATTGTGATGATCACTTATCTCTCATAGAGTTTGCATATAATAATAGCTATCATGCAAGTATTCAAATGGCTCCTTATGAAGCTTTGTATGGGAGGAGGTATAGATCACCCATTGGGTGGTTTGAAGTTGGCGAAGTTGAGTTGATTGGGCCTGATTTTGTTCACCAAGCCATGGAGAAGGTGAGAGTTATTCAAGATAGGCTAAAGACAGCCCAAAGCCGCCAAAAATCTTACACTGATATAAGGAGGAGAGACTTAGAGTTTGAGATAGATGATTGGGTGTACTTGAAAGTGTCTCCCATGAAGAGTGTCATGAGGTTTTGAAGGAAGAGGAAGCTTATTCCCCGATACATTGGTCCTTACCAGATTGCGAGGTGGATTGGGAGTGTCGCCTATGAGTTGGAGTTACCCCCGAAGCTCGTCTCTATTCATCTGGTATTTCACATTTTGATATTGAAGAAGATCTTAGGCGATCCCTCATTGGTAGTCTCAATTGATAGTATTGGAATTAAGGATAGCTTATCCTATGAAGAGGTTCCGATCCAAATTCTTGATCACCAAATTCGCAAATTGAAGAACAAAGAGATCACCTCAGTCAAAGTCCTGTAGAGAAATCAGTTTGTTGAGGAAGCCACATGGGAAGCATAGGAAGATATGAAGTCTAAATATCCCCATCTATTTGTGCCTACCGATGAGAATGTTGGAGGTAATACCTACTTTCTTGACTTGAATTCCTTTGTGTATTTTGAGTTTGGATAGTAAGTTAATTGAGAATTTGATTGGTTGATTGGCTGAATTCTCATTGTGATTTGTACCTAGATTCCATTCTTGGATTACTTGTCATTTGAGGACGAATGATCCCAAGGGGGATATATTGTAATACCCCCCAATTTTTTTTCCTAAGATTTAGACCTTTATGGTATACATGTAGGGTCGAACTCAATTATTGTGAAGCATATGCATGAGTTAGGATGAGTTCCTAAGTAATTAAAGAGTTTTAGAGGTGATATGGGGTCATAAGGGATCCTTAAAGTCAAGCTAAGTCCAAAAGGATTCGTCTTGGGTAAGTTGTTGAGGGAGTTTGTATAAGGGTCGACTTCTAACGGCCATATCATTTGAAATATGATGATCTGGGTGGCCTACGACCTATTAAATTAAAAGTCATCGAGTCTTCTTTCAAACGCCACCAAGAATGTAATTTTTGGAATTTAGAGTCAAGATATGACGATCCTAAGATGGAACGGGTACTTAGGAATTTCAGGCTTAGGTAACAACTGCTGAAAACCTGGGCTTGGAGCCATAGTGGCGCGATGCACCACTATCATGCCAGGAACAAGCCTCAGTAGTTTGGTCCCTGGCACAGCGCGCCACTAGGAGATGTGCAGGATTTTTAAGCCTATTTTCCAAAACCCAGAAAATATGGGCTTGGCGCTGTAAGGGTGCGACGCGCTACTATCATGCCACAAAACAACCTCAGTAGTTTGGTCCCTGGTGCGACGCGCCACTATTGGGTTGCAGGGTTTTTTAAGCCTATTCGACTTGGCGCTGCAGTGGCGCGACGCGCCACTATCGTGCTAAGAGTGTTTTTAGCCTATTTTCCAGATTTTGGAGAAAAGGAAATTTGGGTATTTCCCCAAATTATATATACACAGCCTTAGAACATTTTTGGGACCATTTTCAGTCCCTCTCTCTCTCTCTAAAAGCCCTAACATTTCCCTTTCTTCTTCTTCTTCTCCAAATCCTTCTCCAACAAAGAGTGCCTCCAAGAGCATCAAGATTTCAAGTTTCTCATTGGAGACCCAACATCAAGGTCTTCTTCAAAGTCTTCAATAAGGTATGTAAGGCTACCCAAAAACTTGAGTTGAGTCCACCCATGTTTCCTACATCTTCCTTGAGATTTATTGTTCATAAGAATGGAGTTTAATGATAGATTTATGTCCAACTAGGTCTTTTTCATCTATTACCCTAATTTTTCTTTATGTTGATGTTGTGGAGTCAAGAAAGTGATGTTGGTATGAGTTGATTGAGATGAGAGGTTGAATATATATATTTCGTTGAATTTTTCTTAACTACGTTGACTATGCTAAATATGTTAATTTCCTTATATGTGATTTCTCACTTTGAATTATTGATTTAGAACCTTGGTGTTGTGATGAGTTCCAAAAGATTTGTTAAATTAATAGAGGAACTATTGGATTGGTTTGTATGTTATTATAAATGCATATTTAATCTACTCTTGAAATATATGATTGGGATTGATCGGATTGTATAATTGGGAGAGGTTTGATTGTAATCGAGTTGATGAGTTGACAAGGTTCTAAATGCGACTTGTCGATATAATTTGATTCAGTTGATTGGATGGATTTTTATGAGCATTGAATCTTGGGAGGAGTATCGAGCACCGAATTGGGTAAGAGTAAGTAATAATTCGAATCCAATTACTAAGTTGCCAAATGTAGGAGAGGATTAAACTGTTAAAGTCGGATGCTTCCCCAAATTTATTGTCCTGATTGGTTGATTCGTTCATACCCTGGCAAAGTATGAACAGATGCGGTAACAACGTCGGTTTGTTGTACTATCACTGGCTCATAAGTGATGGTTGTCGGATAAGAGAAACTCCCATATAGGTCTTGATAATACTCTGAGTCGGATTGAGTTGAATGGTATGTGATTGGTCCCGTCTAAACCATATTCTTGTTTAGACTTAGGACACTGGATTAAGTTATTATTTCTCTTGAGTTGAGATTTCGAGTTGATTTGATTCTTCCTTGATGTTTATTTCATTCGGCCATTTTACATACTCGTACATTCCATGTACTGACGCCATTTGTCCTGTATCGTTTCATGATGCAAAGATAGGTACTAGAGATCATCAACCGATACACCGTTGAAGATCTCCCCACTTCACGCTGTTGGTGAGTCCTCCTAGTCTCTGGAGGATGCCGAGATTGTCTTTATAGCATTGTTTTGCCTCTTTTATTTTGATTATTGGTAGCCATGGGCTTATCATCGGCACCTCCTAGATTGTTGATAGAGGCTTCATAAACTAGAATGTGGGAATGTTGGATTGTTCTTTTGAGTAGTTCTATCAAAGTTGTTTGTTGATTTGATAGTTGTTTGGCCTTCGGCCCTAAATTATGAATAGTATTCCTTTGATTGAGTCTTCCGCAAAGAGAATGTAATTGAATGAAAGTGTGACTGGACCAGGTGGTTCGCTTGAAGGTCAGAAATAGCTTTCGAATGTTAGCCACGCCTAGGGTACCCTCCCGGGGCGTGACAGATTCAAACACTAAATGATATGTCTCCCGGGGCGTGACAGATTCAAACACTAAATGATATGTTAAGGTCTTGTGTGTTGGATTTTAAAGGAAATTGGGATGATCATCTACCGCTCATTAAGCTTGCTTATAATAATAGTTACCAATCAAGTATTGAGATAGCGTCGTTTGAGGCTTTGTATAGGAGACGATGTAGATCCCTTGTTGGTTGGTTCGAAATAGATGAGATGACCTTTTTGGTTCCCTATTTGGTACTTGATGCTTTGGAGAAGGTGAAGATCATTAGATAAAGGTTGAAGATGGGTCAAAGTCGTCAAAAGTCCTATTCCGACACTAGAAGAAGGCATCTTGAGTTTAATAGATGATTGGATGTATCTTAAGGTTTCACCCATGAGGGGTGTGGTTCGTCCTGGTAAGAAAGGAAAATTGAGCCCTAGGTATATAAGGCCTTATAGAATCATGAAATGTGTTGGCAAGGTTGCATATGAGTTGAGTTACCATTGGAAATGGCCATGGTTCATCCGATGTTCCATGTGTCTATGTTGAGAAAATGTGTGGGTGATCCTAGTTCCATTATTCCATTGAGAGTAGTGAATGTTGAAGAAAACTTGACCTATGTAGAAGTTTCAGTTGAAATTTTGGACTGACAAGTTAAGAGATTGAGGAACAAAGAAGTTGCATCTATTAAAGTCCTTTAGAGGAATTAACAAATCAAAAGTACTACATGGGAAGAGGATGCGGATATGATTAAGAGATACCCTCATTTTTTCCCTCTACCCAAACCTAAGGTATTAAGTTGTCCTTGCTCAATTACTTGAAATCCTTGCATTTCAAATTTTCTTGCAATATGCTTGCAAAATTATGAAATATGTTTCGAATGATGTTTTAAATTGCACTATTGCATTAATAATGGGTTGTTGTATACACTCTACTCTAGTCAAGCTAAGTCTTTTCTCATTCGAGGATGAATGTTCCCAAGGGGGAGATAATGTAACACCCCCTAATAATGTTGTATATGATGTTTCAATTCTGGATGAAAATGATATAACTTCTGTATTTTGAGCATAACTTTTCATAGGATGGTTCAAATTAGGTGATTCAAATTTCTGAATAACCCCAACATTATTACCTAAAATTTTGGGAGACCTCATTTTATATTTCGAAGGTGAAGTAGGTTAAATAAATTAATTGTTGCAAGACATGATGTTGTGACAAAATTTAGTGTTCGTAGAAGAAAAAACATATCTCGCTGTAGGATGCTCCAAATCAGTTGATTATTGAATGACATTAAGCAGACTTCTAGAATAACAATTCACATGCAGACACCAAATCCTAATGAGAAAGTTATCTTGTTCAAGCACAGCTTCGAAAAAGGGTATTCCATTAAAAGAAGGTTCATCTCACCAACCATGAAAAAATCTAGATCCATTTGACATCACTCATGACATCAATAGTTCTCCATTTGACATCACCCATGACAAAATTAAGTGTTTGTAGAAGAAAAATCATATCTCACTGTAGGATGCTCCAAATTGGTTGATTATTGAATGACATTAAGTAGACTTCCAGAACAACAATTCATATGCAGAAACCAAGTCCTAATGAGGAAGTTATCTTGTTCAAGCACAGCTTCGAAAAGGGTATTCCGTTAAAAGAAGGTTCATCTCACCAACCATGCAAAGATCTAGATCCATTTGACATCACCCATGATATCACAATCTTCTATTAATTTTTTAGATTTTTCTTTATAATTATTTTAATTATTGTTAGGTCCCTCCTTCAGACCTATAAATACCCACCTTATTTCATCATTTTGTTCATCAAGCTTTCTCGAGCAACTCTTCTCTCTATTCACTCCTTTACTCATTCTCAAAATATAGTTTTAGTTCTTAGTATTATAGAAATACTATTTCGGTGATTTATATACTCCGGGTAATACACAAAATACGCTGGCGAGTAGAAAAGGCTAGGATTCAAGAGTGTTTATTAAGTCCTTCGATTTTGAGTAACGCTTCGAATTCCAGGTATGTAAGGCTTTAATAAGATTATTCCTTCCACTCTCATGCCTTAATTATTTTGATTATATGATAAATTATGTTTATTTACCCAATTTTTTCAAGCTTTACTCTAAGGTATGTGGGTATTGATTCATGGAACCTTTCATCCATGAAACCCAAATGAATTATCAAAGTCTTCTATTTAATTCAAGTATGAAACTTTATGGGTTTTTCATATCATGATCCCAAATGTATGATTATTAAGTATTTGAAGTTTAATTACCTATCTTATATTAGCTTATGTAAGGCTTCAAAGAGAGTATTCATTTCACTCTCATGCCTAAAGTATTTTTATTATATGATAAATTATGTTTATTTTCTTTAAGTTTTACTCTAAGTTATGTGGGTGTTTATCCATGTGTTCTTCCACCCATGTAGTCCAAAAATGTTTCAACTAAATCTCTTGATTTCAAATAAAATTTTCTTATGGGCAATTCTTATTTCTACTTAATAGCATGAATTATGGTTAAACTAACGATTATTGATCTATTTTGATGCAAAAAAATTTTATATGTGTGAATTGATGGTTTGCAAGTAATTTCTCTATTTATCACTTTAAAGGTTCTTCAAATTCATGGTGGGCTGTTTAAAGCTTGATTTTTAATTAATGGATTATAAAGTATTTATGCATAATTTCAGTTACATACATGTTTGAAAGTTGAAGTGATTTGAACCCACCTAGTTTTACTATATTTTCAATGAAGTTTGACTTGAAAGTTTTGAGTACAAATGAATATTTATGAAAGTAATATTTATGATCAAAAGGGAGTCTTATGAAATAAAAGAATGATAAAATGCTATGAATGATGGATTTTTTATGCAATAGGGACAATTCTTGCATATTTGTATCACCAAATATTTTAATGAGCTATTCCACCGAATATGATATTTTGAATTCTTAAGCTATATGTTATCAATATTTTGAAGTATTAAACTATTCTGTGGAATTGACTTAGCACCGAATATGGCATTGAGGTGGGATTCGATAAGGAAATCCTAGTAGCAACTCCTCGTCTCATTAACTATATGCCAACATAGAAGCCCTTGTAGGCTTAGGCTAATGGATCCATGAAAGCCCTTAAAGTTAAAGTTAAATAAATTAAAGTAACCCGGCATGTAGTCTCCCCGGCCAACGTAGGGGGTTATGTTGGATTCCATATAATAGCTCGCATGATATTAAATGCCGGTTATGGTCATATTCCCACAAAATGAATATTTTAAAGGATATCTATATGATTGATTATGCATGCATTGCATTATGTTTTATATTACATAAACATTATAATGTTTCCTCAATGTTCATGCATGCTTACATACTTAGTACATTCAAAGTACTAACGCATACTCTTTTGCCTATATGATAGACAATGTAGGGACTAGTGCTCCTCCTCATTCTCCTCCACGTGGCTACTTGAGATTTCAGTTGAAGACTACTTTTGGTGAGTTTCCATATTCTGGGAACAATACTTCTTTATCTTTCTAGCTTATGATATGTTGAGATCTTTACACTTACTTTGAAATTTCTTTCTATTATGATTGAGGGTGAGCTAGGGACTTGACTTGGCCTCATTAAATCTAAAAGTTAGAGGTATTATTGCACATATGTATGTTAAAAATTTACTATTATGATTTCCGTTTATTTATTTATTTTTATTACCTATGAAAGGATAAAAGAATGCTAAGAGGCTTATTTGAGGTACTTTCGGGTTCCTCATTCGCCATATCACATCTCGTCCTTAGGCTTGGGTCATGACAGTTGTGATCTTGATACAAGCTTGGGTTGAACACTGTTTAGAAATGTGGGTTGCGAGGTGAATTCAATTCCCTCGAGGTCTTCGTAAGAGTTAGGTGCTTCTTAGGATTAATACGATTGAGATTTTAGGGTTTGATATAACCTTTAGTTGCTTTTGATTTTCTATCTTTTGTCTATCTATATATCTTTATTTTCTTTCCTTTTTGATTCTGCATTTGTTCTTATTTTCCTAGGCTAGCTCATATCATATTTATATGTTGTTGTTATGATATTGACTAACTGGGTGATTTTGGACTATATGGAATTATATGTAAATATTCATTTTGTATTCACTCATCACTTATGAATATACTTTTCTGTGATGGATGAGAAAAGTGATATGAGCAAGATGATGGATATTGGGGCTGAGGTTTCTACCGATCGAGAGATTTTTTGATGTATTTTCTGGCTGCCAAGGCCTTTTTTGACAAATATTATGGCCAAGGTCTTTTTCGGTGGATATTATAACTGAGGTCTCTTCTGATAAATACATGGTCCATGTGAGGCCCCAATGTATTTTGGTTTGAGGTGATCAATGGATGTGTATCATTTAGGGCAGACATGCATCACAATATGTGACATTACATTGCATTCTATTGCATCATACATATTTTGCTAATGTGAACTATTTGACCCTTATATTCCCGTGATCTGTATTACTGATTGTGCTGATTCATTTGCAAATTGAATTGTACTGTTGTTGAGGTATATGAACATTGTGTTGTTGGAACTGTTAGACTAGATTGATTTCTATGCATGTTATAGTCTGGGGTTGGATGGTGTGATAGAAGTACATGTATTATACTATCTTTTCTTAGTGTTAGTCTTTTACTTATTGGATACCGCGTTGTTGGCACTCACTCCTTGCTAGCTACACTTGTGTAGGTTCTCTGCCCGGATCGTAACCCAACTTTTCTTATTTTCATTCGAGTCTTTCTGAGGCAATTTGAGAGGTAGTTGTTGATGTCGGTCATCTTTCCTATTCTTTTTTACTTATTACTTTGTCCTATTCGAGAGACAAAGATTGAGACTTGTATTTATTTCGTATCTTGTAATTATAAGGCTTGTACATGTCATAACCAGTTCATAAAGGATTTTTGTAGTTGATTAACTTTTCGCTTTATCTATATTTATCTATCTAAATTGTTTTCCGCTGTTATCTTCCGCATTTAATGGGTCTAGGTTTACTTTTTTGGTAGAAAAAGATAAGTGACATCACGCCCGAATTTTTGTTCATAGCAAATGATATTAGAGCTCCAGGTTCATAGGTCTCACATATACAAGACAAGTCTAAGTAGAGTCTCGTAGATCGGTACAGAGACATCTGTACTTATCTTTGATAGGCTATGATCATTGTTAGAAAATATCTTCACTTCTTGATTCTCTATCATTCGTTCTTGATCCGATCTAATTTCTAGTGTTTCACTCTATCCACTCTCTTATAGTGATGACCCATTCTTGGTCCCGTGTGTGCAGTTAAGATGTCATTGCTTGGTTTTAGTGGTAGATCTGGTATTAAGGTGGAAATAATGCAATTATGGGAGTGATGTGTGGTCAAACTTGGAATGCTCTGCAATTCAAAGGGAATGAGTGAGGTTATGGTTGAGTGATATGTTTCAAGGATATGGTATTTGAAAGGTGAATAACAATTGAGAGACTTTTTGAACATCTCATCCGGTCGGCTTATGTCAGGACCCAATCCTAGGGCCTAGACGTGGCACGATGAATGAGCTACCCGAAAGTACCTCATCCAAGCCTTTTAGCATTTATTAACCTTTTCATTAATAATGATAGTCAAAAGTAGCGGAACTCTAAGGGGTAACGGGACTAAGGGATTCCACATAGAATAAGAATCAAGCCATTTAAACATCATACATTTTTTTGTTCAACTATACAATCTACATTTAAAACTTGGTGGGGGCTAAAACATGTCTCTATCTCACCCTCAATATATAAATCAAAAGTATTGAAAGTAACTCAATAGTCTATATGTAACATAAGCTAGAAGATAGGAGTGTTGTTCCCGAATCATAGGAACTCTCCAATAGTGGTAGCCTTGAACGATCAAACTTAACCACGGGGAGGAGAGTGTGGAGCAACACCATTCCCTACATGGTGATATCGTATAGGCAAAAGTATGTGTTAATACTTTGAATGTACAAAGTATGTGAGCATGCTATCCGAGGAAGAACATTTGGACATTTATAAAAAATATGCATAAGTTAATGCACTCATGAGAAAATATCATATGAAACCTTTATAATATTGAATTTGTGGGAAAGTGACTATAACAAACATTTAAGACCATGTGATCTATTACATGAAATCCAATATTAACCCCTACGTTGGCACAGGAAGACTACTTGCTGGGTAGAACTCCATTAATTTTTCTCATTTCTTTAACTTTAACTTTAATGGCTAATCATGGATCCACAAGCCTAAATAGCCTACAAGGCTCCTATGTTGGCGCATAGTTAATGCAATACAATACTTTACTTAAGGATCCCTTAGTCGAGTCCCTATCTACATGCTAAATTCGATGCTAGGTCAATCCCACGAAATACATTTGAATATCATAATAGCATAAGCATTGTGTAACTTTAGACATCAAATCTTCATCGGTAGAATAGCTCATTAAAAAATTTCATTTGATTCAAGATATGAGAATTGTCCTTTCACATACAATCATTTCTTTGTCTAGAAATCCCCTTCATCATCATTCAATTATTTCATAAGACTCTCTTAAACATAGAAATTTGATTCATAAACTTTTGTTTGGAGTCAAGATCTTTATTTCAACTTCATTTCAAGAATAGGAAACTAGGTGGATTCATTTCATAAAAACCTTCAAATGCATTTAAAGAATTATTACATGCATGAGAGTGATGGAAACGCACCAAAATACACATCTTAAAACAACCCACCATATACACTTTAAAACCACTTTCAAGCCTTCATAACGCCACCTTAACAAATCATTTATTTTATGAAATCGAGTGTCAATATATATCAATATAGGTAAATAAACTTCAAATATATCATAATCTATGCGTTTAGAGTCATTATGTAAAAGCCCATAAGAAATCATCATTTAGAATTTGGAATATCAAGTTGAGAAACATTTGGGATCGATGGGTGGAAGAACCCATGGATGAAACCCACATACCTTGGGGGGAAAGTCCTTAATGGATACTTGAGAAGGAATGGAGACTTGGAAAGGCCTTGAGATGAAATTCTAATCTTGCCTTAGAGTCCTTGGGAGAGTTTGAGAAGATAGAATTTAAGTGTCTTGAGTCTAAGTGTGAAAAATGAGGTCTTAGAAGGGTTTTGGGTCTTCTCATGGAAGAATTTTTCTTTCAAAACGACTCAATTTTGATTTAAAATGCAGAAAAAATCAAAATGTCCCTTTTTAAAATCTAGTCGAAACAGGATTCATGGGGACCCTTCATGGTCCATGATATTCACCACGGCCCATGGTGGGGTCCCATGGTAAGAGACTTGGAAAATATTTTATAAAAGCCTGCAGGGTAAGTCTCTGAAGTTTCACCATATAACCTCTTCACGGTTCGTGAAGGGCGCGATAAATTATGAAAGGTGGTCGTGGTGCAAGTCTTGTAGGAGGCCTGTAGAGTGACCACCATGGGGACAAATTACGGTCCGTGGAGGGTTCTATGACTCGTGGAGGTTGTCTGTGGATCTTACCTTGGGAAATTTCTTGAGGATCTTGGGGAGGGGTCACCACGTAAGGCTTCACGGCTCATGGTGCTCACTATAGTTCGTGGTCCTCCATCGTAATTCAATACCTATAAGTCTGAGTCTTTGAATCTCTATCACGGTTTCTCATCACAATCCATGGTGCTTACCACGGCCCATGATTTCTTCCATGGTTAGCTCGTGGTTCCAGTTTCTTTAACATTCTGAGTTTTCATCCTTTGTTCCTTGCTTTAAGACCTTCCACATTTTCGGGTCTTACATCTTAGTTATCCAGTAATGGAATGTACAACTTGTAAGACTTATTCGATATCTAAAGTGGTTTGATAAAGAAGGATGGTATAATTGAGGGAAAGACTACATTGTTAACACTGTGACTTGGGGGACAATGGTCTGTGAAATTTATCATAAAAGAATGGGTTGCATAGTAAATGATGATGATGAAGCTAGTACAATTGAGAAAATAATTTCTACGATGGTTTTGAAGATTAAGTCTATATTAGAAAGGGTTATGATACATCTATTGCTTCGATACCTGTGTTTACTTAAGTGAGGTTATAGATTGTGTTTCTTCTTCTATCAATCTGGCCTACGAAAAGGTGCATATTATTTTGGATTGGACACTGAAATGTATTGGTAATGTATGGCGGTTACATAATGGGTAGAAAGATGTGGACTAACTGGGAATGATCTCTCCGGTGGGTATGATGTATTCTGATGGTGGCTCTGCCAGGCTCTCATAATATGGTACTAATAATATATGGGAAATGATACATTGGCTGAAAAGCATAAATACTAGCTATTAAGGAGTTATTAGTTGTTTCACCTCCTCGGACAATGAAATTAGACGTTGTAGTCCTATTTTGGAAACCAACTGGTTGTTACTACGGATGTTGAAGTTAGGCATGGTTTATAAGGAAAATTATAATGGTGGATCTTTGGTAGGGAATTAATATGATTGAATGGTGATGAGTATTTCAAGGATCTAATTGGGGATCAGTGAGTTTGTTATGAGCCAAAGAGGGGATCAAGTGGTAGCAACCACAACCTGGCATTATATGTGAATAATCATTCTGTATTCACTCATTACTTGTGCATATACTTATCTATGATGGCTGAGGAAAGTGATATGAGTGAGATGCTGGATATTGGGGTCGAGATTCCTACCGATCGAGGTAATTTTCCGAGGTCTTTTCCAGCGGATATTATGGTTGAGGTCTTTTCTAGCAGATATTATGGCCAAAGTCTTTTTTGACGAATATTAAAGTTGAGGTTTCTTCCGACAAATCATAGTCCATGGGAGTCCCCCATGGGTTTTGATCTAAGGTGATCAGCATATGTGTATTATTTAAGGCAGACATGCATTATGATATGTGACATTGTATTGAATTCCATTGCATCATACATCTTTTTTCCAATGTAGACTGTTTTACCCTTGATATTCCTCTTATATGTATTATTAATTGTGTTGATTCACTTGTGAATTGAATTGTACTATTTTTGAGGTATATGAACATTGTGTTATTAGAATTGATAGATGGGTTGATTTCTATGCAAGTTGTAGCTTAGGGGTTGGATGGTGTGACATGAGTATGTGTATTTTATTAGCTTTTCTTAGTCTTAGTTGTTTACTTGTGTACTCACTCCTTGCTAACTATACTTATCAAGATGCTTCACATTTCATGTTGGGTTGTTATGTTCCTTTCCTATTCTATTCAAGCTAGTGTGAGTCCCATTCGAAGATAAATGTTCCCAAGAGGGAGATATTGTAAGACACTTGAAGTTGGATAGTCGAAAAACGAGGAACACAATGTGAAATCCTATAAAAATGCAGATTTTTGCATCAGGTGATAACTATGAAGGCTATCACGGGACGTGGTCCGCACCACCCCTCATTTTGATCCACTGTGGTGGTGGTTCTGCAACTTAGTCCTATAGGGAAGGGACCACGTCGAGGGACTATGTGTCGTGGTGTATACCATAGACCGTAATGCCCTCCGTGGTGACCCCTTCCCTAAGGAAGTCAGAATATTTCCAAAGGCTAGGACCATGCCTCACCAACATGGGTTGTTTAGAATTTCACGGACTATGGTGGGTTCCATGGTGAGCACCTCTACAAACTATCCTTTACGGCCTGAACCACGCCTATTATTCACGAACCGTGATGACCTTCACGGATTGTCATGGTCTCCGTGAAGGATGTCCTGAAACTATCCCTGTAAGTCCTAAAAATGTTTGTCCAAGGAAACTACCACGGAAGACCACCATGAACCATGGTTCCCTTCATGGGATGTTATGAGTTTCTTGGTGGGCAACATCTCAAATTCTCTTTTTAAATATGTTAAGTCCAGCTTCACGGAGGGGATACGGATCGTAATGCCGTTAATGGTCTATGGTGATAGCCCATTATGGGTTCCGAATTTAGTTTTAATGAGGGTTATTTTAATCTTTTCCTAATACTTCATTAATGGATGTGGATGGTTTTTGGACTAAGTTCATACCTATTAACTACCCTAAAATCTTATAACTCTCCTATTATTTTCATAATCCCAAAATCACAAAAGAACTTCTCTCCTAAGTCTTTTCTCAAGGTCTTCTTCTTCCTCAAGCAATTCAAGGGATTCTTCAAGGTAAAGTTTTCTTTCTCCAAAAATTAGGGCTAATCAAGGTTAAGGTATGTGGGACTTCATCAATGGGTACTTTTCTCCCCTAGAATCCCAAATTTTTCTCTCCTATTTCTTTATGAATTCTTCAATCAAAAAGCCCTAAATTTATTATTTACATTGAGTCTTCTTAATTATGATATCATTCAATGTTACTAGCCTAATTATGAATAATTTACATCATATTGCATGATTTCAAGTTGAATTTCAATGACCTTTGATATATGCCAGTTTCAAGAATGATTTATGAGATATGATCATGATTTTTAAGTTATATTTTATGAAAGTTTAATGCTATGAATTAAAGATTCTTTATGCAAAGAAGTTCATGAATGATAATTCTATGATGTTTTGAGCAAAGTTAAATATAAGGCAAGTTAATACCTAAATATGTTTATGATCAAAGACATATAATGATGGAAGGCCTACACCCACATTGCATGAGTTATGTGATAGATGAGCTAATCCTATAATTTTACTATGATGATGCTAGATGAGCTATTTTTATGATGTTTTTATAAACATGGATTGATATTAGTTATTATATTTCCGTATGATGTTTATGATCATATTTTATGTGTTCTGTTGCAATATTGACTAAGCACCGAGAGGAATTTTAGGTGGGGTTCGATTCGGTAAAGCAGTTAGTTATCCAAGGAAATGTTAGTAGCAACCTTTAGTCCCAAACTACATTGCCCATGTAGGTTTACATATGCCAATATGGTGAAGCTTATGGATCCACATAGCCCAGTTAAAAGAGTTATGTATGGAGTATGCCTTGGGAAGGTAGCCTCCCTTGTCTTGATGTAGGAGTCATCAGATTCCACTTATTAGCTCTCATGGTCTTATATGCCAGTTAAAGATCTAGTCCTACACAGTTTCAGTTGATGTATGAGTTCTTATAATGATTATGAGATTCTTTTGATGCATTGACCAATGAGATAAATGTTTTAAAATTTTCATGAAGTTAGACATGTTTTAAAGATATTGTTCTTGCATCCCATAATTCATGTTTATTAAGTTCTAAGTTTATTGTTAATCCATATTCTCACATTTATAGTGTATTTCATGTACTAATGCATACTTTTTGCCTCTACTATATTATAATTAGGGGACGACGATCATATTCATCCTCCTCCCACTCGTGGCTAGAGTCTACTATTGGCTTCTTGTTGGTAAGAACTCACAGTTCGAGGACATGATTTTTATTTCTCATTTGATAGTCATACTTCATTACTTCTATGTTATCTATTGGTGAGCTGGGACATTGTCTCATGCCTCCATCTAGTATTAGAGGCATGTTGGATAGCGAGAGTCTATGTTGTCTCTTATTCGTACTTTTGATACTTCTGTCCTTATTGAGGATTTTTCTTCCGTATTTTGCCTTAGTTTAAATTCCTATTACCTCATGTATGCTTAAGAATGTTATGCTACGAGGCTTTGTTGGAGTCCTACGGGATTCTAATCATCATGTTACGACTAGGCCTTAGGTCGGGTTGTGACAAACTTGGTATTAGAGCAAAAGGTTTAAGTGTCTTTGAAAATCTAACATGGCGCGTCAAGTAGAGTCTTAATCATCGGTGTGAATCATACCCCATATATGAATATGAGGCTATAAATCATATTAGGAAACATTTCACTTCTTTCATGATCTTATCATACTATAGAGTTGAACTCTAAAGTTTTCTCCTCAAATGCTCTATCTTTGCAATTACAGAATCATACCTCCACAATGATATTTTGTTCGAAGAATATTATTGATGAGGAGTAACACACTCCAAATGATGCCGTGAATGATCAAGTATCAAATGTAGAGTTCCAAGCGGCTTTTCAGATGTTAGCCCAAATTATGACAACTCAAGTGAATAAAGGGGAGGTAGCTCCTCAAAATGTGACTACTCTAGCTTCGTGGAGAAGATACTTCACGAGGATGAACCCTCTCGAGTTTCATGGTTTCAAGGTTGATGAGGATCCCCAAGACTTTATGCATGAATTATACAAGATTGTTATTATCGTAGGAGTTTCTTTGTAGGAAAAGGCATAATTGGTGTCCTACCAACTAAAGGGTGTCGCTCAAGTTTGGTACAACCAATGAATAGCTGAAAGGGTTGAATATGGTCTCATAGGTTGGGAAGAGTTCAAAGTTGTGTTTTTTGACCACTTATTTCCACTTGAGCTAAGGGAGGCAAAGGTGTTGGAATTCATCAACCTCAATCAAAGGAACATAAGTGTCAGCGAATATGCTCTCAAATTCATAAAATTGTCCAAGTATGCTCTATCCTATATAGCCGACTCTCATATCCGAATAAGTAAGTTTATTTTGGGAGTGTCACACTTGGTTATGAAAAAGTATCGAACCATTATGCTCATCAAGAAGATGGACATCTCTAGGATCATGAATTATAGTGAGCAAATTGAAGGAGAAAAGCTTAAGGAGATAAATACAAGGGAGTCCAAGAAGATTGGTATGAAGGTGGGTTTTCTAACAACAAGTCTGGTGGTGAAAATAGTCATTTCTGACAAGGCCAAGGTTCTTCAAACACTCTGGCTCTAAAATTTGAGAAGGACAAGGTGCATAATCTTAAAGTGGAGCTTTGGGTTGTCAGGTTGTCCCTCCATATAAGAAGTGTGGAAAAAACCATAGAGGAGAGTACTTAGTAGGTTTGGATGTTTATTTCAAGTATGGAAAGCCCGGGGATCATACCAAGGTCAGACTCAAGCTACCGGTCGTGCGGATCAGCGTGCTACTACTTCGGGTGGCGATTAGTGCCAGAACAGATTCCATGCCCTTCAGACTAGTCAGGAGTTAGAGGATGCCCCGATGTTGTGACTGGTATGTTGAAAGTCTTTGACTTTGATGTTATGCATTATTATACCAGGGTGCTATTTTATCACTTGTTACTCCTTATCTTACTTTGAGATTCATTATTAGTCTCGAGATTTTGCTAGAGCCCTTTTCGGTCTATACTGCAGTTGGTGATTCTGTTGT
Organism: Solanum dulcamara; assembly: GCF_947179165.1. Taxonomy (NCBI): domain Eukaryota; kingdom Viridiplantae; phylum Streptophyta; class Magnoliopsida; order Solanales; family Solanaceae; genus Solanum; species Solanum dulcamara. The sequence continues at coordinate 29,595,194 of NC_077248.1, read as the reverse complement.
GTCTAAAAGAGTCTATAGAAATTGTTCAGTTTGAGTTTTTCATAAAGTCACCTCCGTTGACCTAATAAAGCTTGATATGACCAATTTTGATGTTATTCTTGGTATGGATTGGCTTCATGTATGTTATGCCTCTATATGTTGTAGAACTCGTGTGGTTAAGTTTCAGTTTCCTAACGAGCCAGTCATAGAATGGAAGGGTAGTAACTCCATGTTAAATGGTAAATTTATCTCATATCTTAATTCTCGAAAAATGATTTTCAAAGGTTGCATTTACCATCTAGTTCGGATTAGAGATACTAACTCTGAAACTCCTACTCTTGAGTAAGTTTTAGTTGTTAATGAGTTTTCAGAAGTTTTCCTCGAAGATCTCCCAGTTATTCCTTCCAAAAAGGAAACAAACTTTGGTATTGATCTTCTCCCCGATACTCAGCCCTATCAGTATTCCTCCTTACTGCATGGCCTCGGCAAAATTGAAAGAGTTAAAGGAATAATTGAAAGATTCGCTAGATAATGGGTTTATTAGACCGAGTATATCTCCATGGGGTGCTTCGGTCCTCTTTTTCATAAATAAGTATGATTCTCTTCATATGTGTATTGATTATTGGCAATTAAACAAGGTCATAATTAAGAATAAGTATCCCATTTCAAGGATTGATGACTAGTTTGATCAACTTCAAGGAGAAAGCTACTTTTCAAAGATTAATCTTCGATTGGGTTATCATCAACTCTGAGTAAGAAAATGTGATATTCCGAAGACAACCTTTAGAACTCGGTATGGTCACTTTGAATTCTTGGTTATGTCTTTTGGTCTAACGAATGCCCCTGCAGATTTTATTTATTTGATAAATAGGGTGTTTAAGTAATACTAGGATATGTTCATGCTCATGTTTATTGATGATATTTTTATTTATTCCCCAAGTGAGAAAGAGCATGCCGATCATTTGAGGATTATGTTAAAAATTCTAAAGGACCATCAGTTGTATGAAAAGTTAAGCAAATGTGAATTTTGGTTAAGGTCAGTTGCTTTCCTTGGTCACATTATTTCCGTAGAAGGAATTATGGTTGATCCAAAGAAGACAGAGGCAGTTAAGAATTGGCATAGACCATTTACTCCTTTGATATTTGGAGTTTCTTAGGCTTAACCAGTTATTATAGACGGTTTGTGGAAGGTTTCTCTTCTATTGCATCGCCCTTGACTTCTTTGACTAAAAAAAGGTGAAATTCCTATGGTCCAAGGCAAATGAGAAAATCTTCCAAAAGTTGAAGGATAAGCTTACCTCCGTTCCGATTTTGACTTTATTAGAAGGTTTAGATGGGTTTGTTGTGTATTGTGATGCTTCACGAGTTGGTATTGGTTGTGTCCTAATGAAAAATGATAACGTGATAGCTTATGCTTCAAGACAACTCAAGGTACATGAGAAAAATTACCCAACTCATGACTTGCAGTTGGCGGCAGTGGTATTTTCTATGAAGTTGTGGAGGCACTATCTCTATGGGGTCCATGTGGATGTTTTTACCGACCACAAGAGTTTGCAATATATTCACTCAAAATAACTTGAACCTTCGATAAAGGAAATGGCTTGAGCTGTTGAAGAATTATGACATGAGTGTGCTATACCATTCGGTTAAGGTGAATATGATTGTCAATGCTCTTAGTAGGTTTTCCATGAACAATGTTTCTCATATTGAGGATGAGAAGAAAGAGCTAGTTCAAGATGTTCATAGATTAGCTCGTGTGGGTGTGAGATTGGTTGATTCTGAAGATGGTGGTGTTATTGTGCAAAATGATTCTGAATTATCTCTTGTGGCAGTTGTAAGGCAAAGCAAGATGGGGATCCCTCTTTGGTTGAATTGAAGAAAGCGGTTGCCAAAAAAGCCATTGAGGCTTTCTCCAAAAGGGGAGATAGTGTTTTGACATATCAAGACCAATTGCGTGTACCGAATGTTGATGGCTTGAAAGATATGATATTGTCCAAAGATCATAGTGCAAGATATTTTATTCATCCTAGTTCCACAAAGATGTATTGAGATTTGAGAGAAGTCTATTGGTGGAATGGCATGAAGAGGGACATTGCAGAATTTGTGGCTAAGTGTCCTAATTATCAATAAGTGAAAGTTGAGTGAATGACTAAGTCATCTCATTTTCTCTCAGTAAAGACGTCATATTCACCCGCGGATTATGTAAGATTGTATATTCGAGAGTTGGTGAAGCCTTATGGTGTTCCATTGTCTATCATTTCGGATCAAGGTACTTAATTTACATCTCAGTTTTTGAGATCTTTCCAAAAGGGTCTTGGAACCCAAGTGGAGCTTAGTATAACTTTTCACCCACAAAATGGTCAAGATAAGCATACCATTAAGACATTAGAGGATATTTTGAGAGCATGCGTGATTGATTTTAAAGGAAATTGGGATGACCACTTTCTATTAATAGAGTTTGCTTATAATAACAATTATCACTCCAGCATTGAGATGGCTTCATTTGAGGCCTTGAATGGTTGGTAGTGGAGATCCTCTATTGGTTTGTTCGAAGTAGGTGAATTTGCTCTGATAGGGCCCGAGTTGGTATTTGAGGCTATGAAAAAGGTTAGACTCATTAGAGAAAATGAAAATTTCCCAAAGCCGACAAAAGTCTTATTAGGATGTAAGGAGAAGGGAACTTGAATGTGAGGTTAATGATTGGGTTTACTTGAAAATTTCACCCATGAAGGTTGTGATGCATTTTGGTATGAAAGGAAAGCTAAGTCATCGCTATGTTTGCCCATATCAGATTTTGAAGCGAATTAGTAAGGTGGCTTATGAGTTGGATTTTCCTTTAGATTTGGCATCGCATCCGATGTTCCATGTGTCATTATTGAGGAAGTTTGTTAGTGATCCTAGCACCATTGTTCCCTTGGACAGCATTGAGGTTAAGAAGAGTCATTCTTATGAAGAGGTTCCGATTGAGATCTTGGACTGGCAAGTTAAAAAGTTGAGGAACAAATATATTGCTTCAGTTAAAGTTTTATGGAGGAACCAAGAGGTTGAGGGTGCAACATGGGAGGCCAAAGCTGATATGATGTTCTGATATCCTCATCTCTTTCCTTCCGTGCCTAGTTGAGGTATTTAGCTCCTTCATGATCCAATCAGCCCAAATCTTGTGTTTAAGTTGTTCTCATGGTTTCATATGCTAACATGAAATGAATTTTAAAGTCAGTTTTAGCTTGAGATTAAAGATTTCAGTTTCATGCATTATTGAGATGTTTTAAATTTCATGTTAGGTTGTTATGTTTCTTTCCTATTCCATTCTTTCTTGCTTGAGTCCCATTCGAGGAAGAATATTCCCAGGAGGGAGATATTATAAGACCCCAAAAGTTGGAAAGTCGGAAAATGAAGCAAAAAATGTGAAAACCTAGAAAAATGAAGATTTTGGCACCAGGTGATGACCACGAAGGCCATTACGAGCCGTGGTCTGCACCATGCTTCGTGATGATCCACCTTAGTTGTGCTTCTGCAACTCAGTCCTGCAGGGAAGTGACAACAGTTCGTGGTGAGCACCACAGATCATAGTTCCCTCTGTGGTGACCTATCCCCTAAGTCCCTCAGAATATTACCAAAGGTTAGGACCATACCTCACCACCACGGCCGTATAGCCTTTTACAAATCGTGGTGGGTCTCTTGGTGAGCACCCCTGAAGACCCTCTTATAGGCCCTGCACCACGCCCGTTATTCACGGACCGTGATGAAGGATGTCCTGAAACTATCCCTGTAAGTCCTAAAAACGTTTGTCCAAGAAAACTACCATGGAAGACCACCATGAACCGTGGTGCCCTTCATAGGCCATTGTGGATCTCATGGTGGGAAGCCTCCCAAATTCTCTTTTTAAATATGTTAAGTCCAGCTTCACTAAGGGGACCATGGACCGTAATTCCCTTCACAGTTCATTGTGATGGCCCGTTATTGGTTCTGAATTTAATTTTAATGATGGTTATTTTAGTCTTTTCCCAATACTTCATTAATGGTGGATGATTTTTGGGACTAAGTTCATACCTATTAACTACCCTAAAGTCTTCTAACTCTCCTATTATTTTCATAATCCCTAAATCACACAAGAACTTCTCTCCCAAGTCTTCTCTCAAGGTCTTTTTCTTCATCTAGCAATTCAAGGGATTCTTCAAGGTCAAGCTTTCATTCTCTATGAATTAAGGCTAATCAAGGTTAAGGTATGTGGAACTTCATCCATGGATACCTTTCACTTATGGAATCCTAAAGTTTTCTCCCCAATTTCTTTGTGAATTCTTCAATCAAAAAGCCTTTAATTCATGATTTGCATTGGGTCTTCTTAATTATGATATCTTTCAATGTTACTAGCCTAATTATGCATAATTCACATTATATTACATGATTTCAAGTTGAATTTCAATAACCCATGATATATGCTAGTTACAAGTATGATTTATGAGATATGATCATAATTTTTAAGTTATATTTTATGAAAGCTTTATGGTATGAATTAAAGATGTTTTATGCAAAAAAGTTCACCATGATGATTCTATAATATTTCAAGAAAAGTTAAAGATAGGACAAGTTAAGTCCCTAAAGTTGTTTGTGATAAAAGATATGTTATGATGGAAGGCCTAAACCAACATTTCATGAGCTATATGATAGATGAGCTAGTCATATGATTTTACTATAAGGATGTTAGATGAGCTATTCTTATGATATTTTTATAAAGATAGATTGATATTAGTTATTATCTTTTCATTTGATGTTTATGATTATGTTTTATTAGTTCCGTTAGGATATTGACTAAGTACCGAGAAAACTTTTAGGTGGGGTTCGGTCTGGTAACGTAGTTAGTTACCCAAGAGAATCCTAGTAGCAATCTTTAGTCCCAAATTATATTGCCCGTGTAGATTTACATATGCCAATATGGCAAAGCTAGTGGACCCACATTGCCCAGTTAAAAGAGTTACTTATGAAGTATGTCCTGGAAAGGTAGCCTCTCATGTCTCGAAGCAGGAGTCATCGGATTCCATGTATTAGCTCACATAGTCTTATATGTCAGTTAAAGGTCCTATCCCACACAATTTCAGTTGAGGTATGAGTTCTTATGATGTTATGAGATTTTTTTGATGCATTAACCAATGAGCTAAATATTTTTAACGTTTTCATGACTTTAGACATGTTTTAAAGATATTGGTCTTGCATCCCCTCATTCATATTGATTATTTTCTAAGTTTATTGCTCATGTATATTATCACATACTTAGTGCATTTTATGTACTAATGTATACTTTTTGCCTACATGTATCATAATAAAGGGGCTGGCGATCACGTTTATCCTCCTCCTACTTGTGGCTAGAGTCTATTATTAGATTCTTATTGGTGAGTCCTCACAGTTTGAGGAAATGAAATTTATTTCTCATTTAAAAGTCATACTTTATTACTTCTATGTTGTCTATTGGGTGAGTTGGGAGATTGTCTCATGCCCTCATCTAGTATTAGAGGCATGTTGGATAGGGAGAGTCTATGTTGTCTCTTATTCCGTATTTTTGATACTTATGTTCTTATTGAGGATTATGCTTCCGTATTTTGCCTTAGTTTGAATGCCTATTACCTTATGTATGCTTATGAATGTTATACTAAGTAGCTTGGTTGGAGTCCTGGGATTCTAATAGTCATGTTATGACTAGGCCATAGGTCGGGTCGTGATAGTTATATACTTGTCAAGCAACAAGTTTCTAAAAAGGCTTATACTATTACCAATTTGGAGTCATTTATAGTAAATCAAATCAAGTCCGTCAGTCACCTTTAAGTATCCAAATGATTAATTTTATAGGTTGAAGTCAATTCTAGAGCTCCGAGTCTATTATGAACTAGATAGGTCTATATGGTCATAGGGAAATTAAATAAAGTCACAAGGAGATTTTTTAAGCACCTTAAGATATTTATGAACATCCTTACATTTAAGTTACCTTTCTAAATTTGAGTTAAGTATTCAAGTTTATTCTAAAAGCATATGAGATTTTACAAGACATTTTTATGCTATACGTAAGGGTTTAGGTGATTATGAGAAGAAGAGTACCAATAATCCAAGATTGGCTAAGTTCTTATTATGACCTACTATATACATTCAATCATATCATACATGGCATGTTGTGCATGGACTCTGAGCTATAATCTGAGGTAAGGGGTCTATTTGCCCAGATGACTATATATATTGTAAAGATAGCCACAGGTTGGCAATATGATGTTGGTTAGCTATCGGAAGAGACCATCACTGCTAGTGTTTAATTGGGTATGTCATGTATTTGTATATATATATATATATATATATATATATATATATATATATATATATATATATATATATATACAAGCATATAATGCATATTTGATTAGTATGATGTCAGATGTCAATCGTAGAGGCTATCTGAGTTTCAATTGCAGGTGGCATCTCTATTACCCTTTTAATTATTGATATGATTTCACCTTTTACCTTACATACCAGTACATTTTTATTTGTACTGACGTTTCATTGACTGGGAACGTTGCATTCTTGCAGCAGGTTTAGATAGAGATACTAATTGGCCTTTGCAGTAGGGGTATGATCTCAGCTGAGGGTTGGTAAGCTCCATTCTTCCTGGAGTTGTTGGTTGTCTATAGATTTGGCATATTTGTGTTTTGTATATAATATTTGGTATAGTTGGTGCCTTTTTCTAATCAGTTGACTTGTACTGTTCATAGAGACTTGTGGACATATATTATTGGGTTTTTTCAGCTTCATTTTATGGCCTTGTCGGCTTATTGTATATATGTTTTAAATGCAGCCTTGTCGGCTAGCTAGTTCTTTATCAGTCTAGTTAGCCTTGTTGTCCCTTTCGTTATTTTATTGATGTTGTTGTCACCTAGTCAGTCCTGACATCTTGTTTCAGTAGGTTATTGTGGTGTCCTTGTCGGCCCTCATTATTTTATTCCCTTTATGTATTTGTTGGTTCACCCGATCAAGTGAGGCACTAAGTGCTTGTCGCATCTCCCTTAGTTTGGGGTATGACATTTCTATACTGTGCAATATACTATAGTGAGTGGTATTTTTCTATGGTGTTTCTATAATGGGTTGAGGGCCACTTTAGTGGGGTTAGTCAAACTTTTATGCATAAAAATTCCAAAACCACTTATTATTCCGCAAACTCATTTTTGAGAAGTGTAGAGGTAACCTATGGTGATTTTCATGTACTTTCAATCATTTCAAACGGTAAAGGTAATTTAATTACTCACCAATATTCGTAGTTTGATTCTTAAGCCTTAGAATCCTTGCTGGGTGACTTTCGGGGAGGGTTTAACTTGAATTAGTGGTGGAAAAACCCTGGTTTGGATAAGATAATCATGAATTTCACCTAGAGTTTGGATTAAGTTATAATCCGGGTATATATTCAGCCCATTATTCATTGATTATGTTATTTGTTTATTATTTTAGACCACGATCAAGCTAAAGTTTCAAAAGTAGTCAAAGTTTGCTATTAGACTTCTGCGGGGGCTTCCTAGCATCTAGGTAGACTAGGCTTAACTTAGTAGTTTAGAGTTGTTTCTAATTACATTATATATTATATATTGATGGGATATTTCATTTCTAGGTGTTTGGGAATGGAGTCTGGATGGCTAAATGTATTGGTTATTTTTGTTTAAGGCAAGAATCCATTGAATAGGTAACATTATTCTATGACTAGAGGAGGTTGTCTAGTTCTTGATTATTAACCTTGAGAATTGTTGTTGAGATGGTTGATGGTCTTGTAAGGTTTATTTGAAATAAAATTACTGGATTATAATAACATCCCAAGACTTGTGGAAATCGAGGGGGAATAGGATGAATGAAAGGGGTATTAATTTATGGAAATAGGGAGGTAATTATTGGGAATGGGTGTATGCTCATAATGGGGGTCCAAAATCAAGTCTTATAGTATTTTATCCTTGATATGCAATGTGTTCATGTTAACTATTTTATAGTATTACTTATACAATACTTGTTGGAGAAAACATGAGTAATGTGAAATGTTATCATGTTATATATCTCATGCAATGAACTTGTTAATTTTACTTGTGGCTTACAAGTGTGATTGTTTCATTGTAATTGTTGATTGTGCATGCTTTTTTTGTGATTATTGGTTAGCTTGGATATCATGCCTGGTACAGGAGTAATAGTAGGCTCGAGCATCATGCTATAAAGTATAGTCTAGTTGCAGGATCAGTGATGTCTCTTAGGTGAAGACGATGATGATCTCCGACAACTTCTACTCTTGTTTACCTTATGGTGAGAGTTGTGTCTTATTTTTCATGTATTATACTCTTTTCATAGTTCTTGTACATATTTAGACTAGTTCCAAGGGAGGATTTTCAAGGGATTTAAAAAGGGGTTTCATTGTACTTTCAAAAGATCTATTGAAATTATGGTTGAGACTTATTATTTACTTTTTACTAAGGTGTTATATCATATTCAATTGATTTCGACTTTTCCTATTTTTAATTTAGATGGTAAGGATTCTCCTATCTAGGTATTAGAGTAGGCACTCACACGGCCCGATGGATTGGATCATGACACACATATGTGTTTGTGATTTATATGTACAGTCACTTGAAGACATTGATATGTTGGAACAAGGTTAGTTTTCTTTTGAATTCCACCGTTGGAATTTTGTGCATAATTTTTTTTTTGTTAACACTCTTGTTTGACGTTTTATGACTTATATGTCCGGACAGAGCATTCTGATCGCAACTCTCTCTAACATCTCTCTAAAGAACAAAGCTCTCTACTAAGGCACTATTGTCATCAAGACGAATATGGGGTGGGACCCACCTCCGGATCTCGAAAAATTTCGTTCAAAAGATAGAAACGAAGATAACGACAACACGAATGCAACGCAAGTCGTAGCATCGGAAAATTCCACCCGTAGCCCCTCCAAAGTGCAAAATCAGTCGGCGATCACTGTAGCACTGTCGGAGGAGCAAATTGCCTGGGTTCATCGCATCAATGATTTGGAGAAAGCTGGGCTGATTCGAATCGAACAAAAAATTGGGGAATCATCAGCATTGCAAGAACTACACAATATGCAAAAATCAGATCATTTGAACCATCCAATGTCGAGATATTCACTGGCGGCTGATGGAGGAGTCGCGACTGGAACGCCGCCGGTGCGAGCAAGTTCCGGCGACATTCGAAGGGCGCTCAACCCAGGGGTTTGTTCCCCACATCCAAGAGCCTCTCCTCACCAAGTATCAGACCAAATGGCCAGAGAAATAGTGAAGGAGCAAGTCGCCGGAGAAGCTGCCGGAGCTCCGGCAATTTTTTCAGTCGAAAACCAATGCCAACATGGGCGCTCCAATGCACTGATCAATCCTCACCAGGTAAGAACTCTCGAATCTTCACACACCAATTCGAATTTCCAAAAAGCTGCTACTGGTTCAAAAAATGAAGAACAATTGGAAAACCAAATTCGAGCTTCCAATTCAGGTAATTCAATCAGTTTTGGTTTATTTGAGATGGAAAATATGATTCCTCATCCCCCAAACACTATAGAAGAAATTCAATGCCCTTCGATTAGCACAAATATGCATAGGCAGCAGAGCTACTGTCCAAGTGGGCTCGCTGGAGCTCCGGCGACCCAATCAGTGCAAAACCAACGCCAAAATCTTCCCAAGAGTGTTTTGCAGACATCCAGTAAAGGTACATACTTCGAATCATCACCTACAAGTCAAAATTCAAAAAGTCGTCAAGACGCTCCTCAAGGTGATGTGCCCAGTTCTGCTGCAATTCAAGCTGAAATGAATACACTGTCTCTTAATCGATGTTTGCAACCTGAGCAAATCAATCAACCAAATGATGATATGCACCTAATTGATAATGCAAAGTTGATAAATCAATGTTCCAAGATTGATAGAAATACTTCAGGAGCTCCACAACAATGTAACAGTATGAATCCTGCAGAACCACAAGGTAAGTTTTCTGAACCCTTAAACCAATCTTCATTACCTCATACTAATTATGCTAACCTTGATGATCAAATACATGCTAAGACTGCTGAATCACTTCTTGTTAATCCTAATGGTAAAAATGTTGAAACTGGTAATGTCCATGGCATGCTGAAATCCATTGGAACTCACTTGCAATCCAATGCAAATGAGAACCATGGTGCTGTGATAAAACCTTCAATGCAGGGGATGGAATGTCATCCTGGAAATGGTGCTGGCAATATCCTTAATGCAACTAAGCAAAAAGAACCTGTTGTAGCTAATGTTATGCAAAACAAAGGTACCAACATTCCCAAAACAAATACCAACCTGACAACAGCCCCTACAAGGAACTCTCTAAACCAGCAAAATTTCCCCAAAATATCTAGTAATTTTGATAGGACTAATCAAAATCACCAAGCTCCTAAGTTAGTGTACAACCAACCCCAACCAAAGGAACACAACCTAGCTGCCAACCATCAACAAACAGGTGGTCACACCAACCAAAATGCTCAGAAGCCTCAGTCCCCTAGCAGAAAAGAACAGGTACCTCAGCCTGCCCCTTATACTGTAACTCAAACCTTTGCTGCTAAATTGAGAATCAATCAAGCAAGAACTGAGACCCCTGTAGAATTATCTACACCTATATACACCACTAGACAAGGTCTTCCTGCAGTGCTATATGACAACAATGATTTTATGGTCAAATTAGCTGAAAAATGTAAATTTACTCTAGTGGGTAAATTCTCCAATACTATGCCTAAAATAGAGCTTATCAGGAAAAGCTTCATCCTCCAAACTCAACTTGTAGGAGGAGTTAAGATTGCCCACTTTAATGCTAGGCATGTGTACATAGACCTGGATAATGAAATGGACTACACCATAGTGTGGACCAAACAGAGAATGCTAATTGAAGGACAAAGTATGAGAATACAGACCCGGACACCAACATTCAGGCCTGAGGAAGAGACTCCTATTGTGCCAATTTGGGTGGCCCTTCCTGAGCTCCCCTGGCATTGCTACACTAAGGAGTTTGTGACTACTTTGCTTGCTCCTGTTGGCAAAGTATTATTCATGGATGCAGCATCCATTCAGAAGACTAGAGGGAGCACTGCCAAGGTGAGAGTTCAGGTTGACCTCACTAAGGAGAGACCCTCTCATGTGTGGCTTGGCCATGATAAAAAGGATCCCAACATAGGAAGATGGCAAATTCTCCAATATGAGAATGTCCCAGAATACTGTATGTACTGTAAACACCAGGGACATATGCAGCATGCTTGTAATATTAAGAGGAGGGATGATGAACAACAGAGAAGAAAGGATGAAGAAGCTGCTAAAAAGAGCAAGACCAGGGAGAACAGAAATGGAAATGACCAAGAGGACCCACAAACTTCTGGTGTGCAGAAAAGGAACTACACCTCACCAACTGAAGTTCCAACCCAAACACAGACCATGAATGATAATACAAATGAGAATGAATGGCAAATTCAGAAGAAGAAACAACACAAGGGACAAAGCCATCATCAACAAAACAATGTGAATAGGCCTATTCCACCACAGAACTACAGCAACAAAGATCAATTACAGCAGAAAAACACAAGTGCAGGTAAGTCTCCTAATCCTATTTCCAATTCCAATATTTATGTTGATCTTGTTACACAAGATCACACCACTAACCAAGATGCAGGGGAACCAGTAAACACAAGGAACTCCAAGAAAAGGAGTTTACCAACATGGCAAGAAAAAACCAAAGAACAAAGACATGAGATTATCTCAGTGTCCCCACAGACCCCAATTCCCCATGTAGACTGCACAGGTACTGCCTCACCAGGTGATAATTATGTAAACACACAAGCAAGAAGTGCAGGTATTGACTTGATACTCCCAATACCCCAGAATCCCCCAAAATATAATAATACTACTGCTGCTGACATAGTAGTTGCTGGAGGAGTACAGGAGAACCTCACTAACTTGCAGGAAGGGGCAACCAAAGGGAGTGGGAGACTGTCTCATGTTTTGCATGAGAACCCAAGCACTGACCCTAGGTGTGACTATAGAGCTCCTGCTACCCCAGTACAACAATCTCAGCACAGCAGTCCTCCTCTCACAAACACTCAAACAGATGATCAGAATGCTAATAAGGATCACATTGGTACTGATGCAATCTAATTGCCAACACTCAAAGGCTCTATGGCCAAAGATATGGGGGCAGTAGCAAGTACAAGTATCACAGGTTTTGATGGAAAAAAGCATAACATGAGCAAGAAGAGAAGGGATGCAATTAAAAAAAGAACTGTTGAAAAAGACTCTTCTGTCAAGGAACAAATATCCCATTGTATCCTCACAACTACCCCCCATTCAGTAAGGCCTATTCTTGAGACAACTACTGAACATCTTCAGCCCAACTTCAACACTGAGGTTGATGAATATGCAGTGTGTGTATCTGAGAATGAAGAGGACAGTGACTATCAACCAATGACTGACTCTGACTCTGAGGATGCTGTGAGTGAACAATTGATTAAGGCTTTCAGCCCATCCAGGGACAAGGTGTATGAGGATGAGGTCCAACTGCTTGCTAAGTCCCAGGGATCATCTGATGAACATAGGGTCACTCATTCTGAAGATGTGGAAGACCATGACCATGGGGAAGAGGCATAAAAAGAAGATCACCTGGAGGCATTCAGATCTACAATGACAGCTGTATTGCAGAAGGAAAGTCAGCAAGACAAGGAAAAGAAGGAGCCACCCTCTAAAAGTAAGCAGACAAAGAAGAAGACTAAACAAAGTATCATCAGCAGTTTTGCTAATGTTGTTGTCAACAGCAACATCAACACTAGGTCCAAAACTCAAAAACCCTGATGATTAGTACAATCTGCTGGAATGCAAGGAGTATTGATACTCAGGGGACCCTTGATAGGTTACAAAGGTTGAAAGACTTTCATAAGCTGTCTATCATAGCAGTGCTGGAACCTTTTTCCAACAAATCTCAAATTCAGTTCCACAGAATTCAGCTAGGTATGGATAATGTTATGTCCAACTCCAATAGCAAAATCTGGTTATTCTGGAACAAAGACATTGCCTGCAACATTTTGGACCAGGATGAGCAGCAGATCACTTGTGAGATCAATCATGTGGCTTGTCCTAATAGCTACCTCATTACCTTTGTCTATGCAAAGTGCAAGGATTACATGAGAAGAGACTTATGGGACAAGATGTTGCAGTTCTCCAGTAAGGAGAAGCCTTGGTGCACCATTGGAGACTTCAATGTTATTACAGATGTTGAAGAAAAGATGGGGGGCCAGCCATATAATATGAACAAGAGCTTTGAGTTTATTAGTGTGATAGAAGCATGTGGACTCACTGATCTGGGGTTCTGTGGGCAGAAGTTCACCTGGTGCAACAATAGGGACAAAGATGCTAGAATTTGGAAAAGACTTGACAGGGCCATGGTTAATGACTCTTGGTTAGAAGTCATGCCGGTAACAACTGTCAGTCACTTAGCCTCCACAGGATCTGACCATTGCCCTCTATTGATGGAAAGCAGGGCAAAACAAGGTAATGTTATCAAGTATTTCAAATTTCTAAACTGCTGGACAGACAATGACAATTTCCTTAGCACTGTAAAAGCATGTTGGGATAATCCTGTGGAAGGAAATCCAATGAGAACCTTCCAACAAAAGCTGAAAAGAGTTTCTAATACTCTTAGTAAGTGGTCAAGAAATGAGTTTGGGGACATCTTTGCTTCAGTAAAAGAATATGAAGAGCAGGTGAGACAAGCTGAAGAGAAAATAATCAGTGACAATACTGAAGAGAACAGGTCCAAACTACATCAGATCAATGCTCAGTACATCAGATATCTGAAGATGGAGAAGGCTATCTTAAAGCAGAAAAGTCAACTTCATTGGTTCAAAGATGGAGATGCCAATACCAGCTATTTTCATGCTATTATCAGAGGAAGAAGAAGAAGGTTATTCATCCATCAGATTAGTGATGAACAAGGCAATACTATTCAAGGTGAAGACAATATTGCAAGAGCTGCCACAGCACACTTTGAAAAAATATTCACTGGAGAAGAGAGACTGATCAGGGAAGATGTTCTTAAGTGCATTCCAAGGATGGTTACAGAGGAGCAGAATGAGAGCCTGCAAGCCTTACCTACTATGGATGAGCTGAAGAAAGTTGTATTTTCTATGAGCCCTACATTAGCTGCTGGACCAGATGGAATGAATAGGAAATCTTTCATTCATGCTGGGATATCATCTGTGAAGACCTACTGAGATTAGTCCAGTATTTCTTCAATGGACATGGTATTCCCAAGTTTATTTCTCATGCATGCTTAGCTCTACTTCCTAAGAATGAGTATCCCAATAGCCTATCAGAATACAGGCCTATTTCTCTCAGCAACTTCACTAACAAGATTATTTCTAAGTTGATAAGCATCAGAATTGCTCCTATATTGCCTCAGCTAATCTCAGATAACCAATCTGGATTTGTTAAAGGTAGGAGTATTGCTGAGAACATAATGTTAGCTCAATAAATCATCCACAATATTAAGAGACCAAAGGCTGGGGATAATGTGGTGATAAAGCTGGATATGGCCAAGGCCTATGATAGGGTCTCTTGGTCATTCATTTGTATGGTCATGAGGAAAATGGGGTTTGGAGAAGTGTTGATTGATATGGTTTGGAGGATTATGTCAAACAATTGGTACTCAATCATCATTAATGGTGCAAGGCATGGCTTCTTCCACTCTACAAGAGGACTCAAGCAAGGAGACCCCCTATCCCCTACCTTATTCATCATTGGAGATGAAGTTCTGTCTAGGCTTCTCAACAATCTTCATCACCATCATTTATACACAGGATTCCAGATGGAAAGAAGAGGTCCTCAAGTAAATCACTTGAGCTTTGCAGATGATGTGATCATTTTCACATCTACCAGCAACTTCTCACTTACACTGATTACCAAAACTCTTAAACTGTATGAAGCTATTTCAGGACAACTTATCAATAAAGATAAGAGTCAAACCATGATGCCACTGAATACTCCCTTTGGTGTGGTGGATAGGGTCAGCATGATCACAGGATACAAATGCACTCATGGCCCAATCACTTACCTAGGTTGCCCCCTATATATAGGAAGACAAAGGATCATATACTTCTCTAGTATGGTTTCTAAGGTTCTAAGCAGGATTAGGGGATGGCAGACTAAAATGTTAAGCTATGGAGGTAGAGTCACCTTGGTGAAATTAGTGCTGCAATCCATTCCTATACACCTGCTGTCAGCTATCAGTCCTACCAAGACCACCATGAATCAGATCAGAAGACTAATTGCTGACTTCTTTTGGGGATGGGATACTGAAAGAAGAAAATATCACTGGGCCTCTTGGGATACTCTCAGTTATCCTTATGAGGAGGGTGGTATAGGTGTTAAAAAATTAGAGGATGTGTTCTTATCCTTCCAATACAAACAGTGGTGGACTTTCAGATCAAAGAAGACACTGTGGGGGGAATTCCTTAAAGCAAAATACTGCCAAAGGGCTCATCCAGTCATTAAAAAGTGGAACACAGGACAGTCCCTAATGTGGAAGCATATGATGAGCAACAAAAAGGATATAGAACCTCATATACAGTGGTGGATTAAGTCTGGAACAAGCAGCTTTTGGTGGGATGATTGGCTAGGGGTAGGTCCCTTAGCTTACCACAATGAAAGTCTCCCCAGATTGAATAACTCTTTTGTATCAGAATTCATGGAAAATGGAGGATGGAATGAAGATAAAGGAAGAAATCATGCACCCCCTCAGCTGGTGCACAGAATTCTCAGCACTCCCATCAGCTACAATCCAAATATGCAGGATCAAGCTTACTGGAAGCCTAACTCTCATGGTAATTTCACTTGTTCATCAGCCTGGGAGTTGGTAAGGAAGAAAAAGACAAGATCAACCACTAACAGCAACATATGGCACAATAGTATTCCTTTCAAGGCCTCTTTTCTGCTTTGGAGAGCTTTCAGACTTAAACTCCCCACAAATGACAGAATAGTAGCATTTGGACAGGATCCTGCAGCATGCTCCTGTTGTTATAGAGCAGGTCTTGATGATATAGAGCATATCTTTGTATCAGGTTACTTTGCACAACACATATGGAAGCACTTCTCAGGGTACTGGGGTCTGCAACACAGCAACACTCCTCTAAAAAACCTATTGATGAGGTGGTGGCTAATCAAAACTAACAATGAGCTACATAAGTTAGTAATGCAGGCCACCCCCATTTTTGTGTGTTGGAATCTATGGAAGAATAGATGTGCATGCAAGTATGGAGGCAAGAAGTCTAATGCAACTAGAGTAATATTCTCAATATCCAAAGATCTATATATGCTTATCTCCACTGTGTATCCATATATTGATTTGCCAAGTAATTGGGCAGATTTGGTTACCATGGTTGAAAAAAGCCAACATGAGTTGAGAATAACCAAAGTATGCTGGACTAAACCACAGCCTACAATGATCAAGCTCAACACAGATGGGAGTGCCCTTAACAATCTAGGGAAGATAGGGGCAGGGGGCATTCTAAGGGACCATAATGGAGTGTTAATATATGCTTTTGCATCTCCACTAGGCTGTGGTTCTAATAACCAAGCTGAAGTGCAGGCAGCAATTATTGGTATTCAGTGGTGCCTACAACATGGATACAGCAGGGTAGCCCTTGAAGTTGATTCTGAACTTCTAATCAAGTGGCTCAAACAAGAGGCTAAACCTCCATGGAACATTATTGCTTATACTACTGAACTGCAGGTATTGGTTAGCAAACTGGAGAATTTCCAGTTCAGGCATATCTTTAGGGAAGCTAATTACACTGCAGATTCACTCTCAAAGGAAAGCCACATGAAAAGCTATACACAACACTACTACAGCTTTCAGCAGCTTCCAAGAGAGACCAAGGGACACTACAAAATGGACAAAGCTGGCATGGCTAGCTTCAGGAGAACTAAGATGAAGAAGATCAATCAACTACATTGAAGGAACTTCTTCATACCTTGAAATTTTGGCTGATTTTAATAATGATAATCAGGACCATTGAAAAAGGGAGAGTCTCCCTAATTTACTGCTTTTATAGGATAATCTCCTTACCATTAGATTTAGGATTTAGAGTACCTATCTCCTCCTTTCTTTTCCACTTGCATATGCAGGTAGTTGCAGGTCTGGAAAATTTTAAGGTGAGCAGCAGTAGCAGGATCCTTGGAGAAACAAACTTAGGTGCCCCATGGTGCAGCAGTAGCAGGATGAAACAAACTACAAGTGGAAGTTTGCCTAATCCAACTGCTGCAACTCATCTTTGGATGGCTGCTAAAGGATGCAATACCACAGGATCATGCATAAGGAGCCCTTTGTATTGCAATTTCAGCCTGCCTCTTACCTTACTCAGCAACAACATCCTGCAGCAACAAAGTCACAAAACTGCAACCTTCAGGGAACACATACAAGACAATAGTAGTAGCTATTATAATCTGCAGAACTATTTGCCTTTGTGCTTTTCTGTTTGTTGGTGCAGGGTGATTTGTACCAAGTGGACATGTCCAAACACCTGCAAACTTTGCAGGATTGCATCATATACTAATTTGGAAAGGCTCAACAAGTTTCAGCTCAAAAGGATAATTGGAGACGTTAGGCGAGCGACTTTGAAAAAATCAGAAGTCTTAAGCCTAAAGAGAGAGAAACTTGGTAATTGGAAGCTACAGCTTGGGAGTCAAGCCTTCAAAATTTGCAGGGATAAAGAAAAGGCCATATGCAAACATCATGAAGTTTCAGGTCAAACGGATAATTGGAGACGTTAGTCGAGCGACTTGGAAAAAGTTAATAGTTTCCAAAGCCCTTACTGAGGTCCCCTCATGTTTGCTAGTTTGTGCATGCCTTGTTTTGTTTGTTTTTGGTTGTTGTATTATTTCAGGATCCTGGAGTGATGTATCAACATTCATTAACCACAAATACATAGATAAAAGCAACAACACAAATTCCAATCACCCTGCAGCACTTAAGCTTCAGCAGGTCAGCATGTGCAGGGTGAGGTGCAGCTGGTGGACTTATCCAAAGGCCCCCAAACTTTGCAGGATTGCAGAATATATTATTTTGATAAGGCCCAAGAAATTTCAGCCCAAACGGATAATTGGAGGCGTTAGGCGAGCGACATTGAAGATTTCAGCTGTCTTAAGCCTAAAAAGGAAGAATTTTGCTAATTGGAAGCTCCAACTTGGGAAACAAGTCTTCAAACTTTGCATGTCTAAAGGAAAGGATATATATGCAAACTACAGAAAGTTTCAGCTCAAACGGATAAGTGGAGACGTTAGTCGAGCGACATGGAAAATGCTAACAGGCTCCAAAATTCTCTGTGAGATCCATTCTGTTCTATTAACCTTTACAAGTCTTTGCTTGTCCTTGGTTATTTGTTGTGTAATTGCAGGTTGTTGGAGATATACACCAACATGCTTTAATAACAAATACATAGAGGACAACACCTGCAGCAGCTCAACACCTGCAGCAGCTCAACACATGCAACACCTGCAGCAGCTCAACACCTGTTTGCCTTGTTGCTTGTCTTTGGTTGACTGTTTTTGTTTAGAACCTCTTTGGCACTGCTATGAGGGCTGCAGTAACCTGGGGCTTCTATGGAGCAACACACTCGGCTGGCTAACTACACTCTCTATTATCAACACACCCCACCAACAACTATACCAACCTGCAGCAGACAAGGAACAAATCCACTCCATCTATGCCTTCTCTAATAGCTCAACACCTGCAGCAGCTCCTTTCTTGCTGGTTCTTGTTTGTTGTGTAGATGCAGATGTCAGGATGGACTCATCAACTTGTGTTCCCAACACCTACATAGAGCACAACACAGATACAACCAACAAAACAAATACCTTCACTAAGAGGCCTACAAAAGAATTGTGCAGCATGGCAATTAGCTTCTGGCTTTTGTGTTTGTTTGTTTGTTTGTATTTGTTTGATTGTCTTTGTTTAGGTACATCAACAACTGGGGAGCTATTCCATCAGAAATTGGAGCTACCTACCAGGACTTCACAGAAGCAATCTCATTACATCCACTCCAACCTTTGGCTTTGTTCTTCTCAGTCTGTTTGGACATGGCTCTTTTTCACTTATGCAGGCCCTCTTTGGAACTACTATGAGGGCTGCAAGGTCCTGGGGCTCCCATGGAGCAGCACACTCAGCTTTCCATCCACACTCTCTAACATAAACACACCACAGCAAACACTCCACCAACTGGCAGCACACAAGGAACATGGGTACAGCAGCCTGCAGATCTCCTTGGCAGTAAGGTTGGGTGGTTTTGTTTTATGCAGGTACCCCAGCTGCAGCTCACTCCCAGAATCTGCATTGATCCCCAAGATCAGTCATCCTCAGCTTCATCAATGTAGCTGGCAGACCCCCTTTAGAAATGCTACAAAGGCTGCAGTAACCTGGGGCTACTATGAAGCAGAACAATCAGATTGCCAACCACATTCTCCATTATCAACACACCCCAGCAACAAGTCCATCAACCTGCATCAGACAAGAAACAAATACAAGTTTGTTGGTGTTGTTTTTCTGTGCAGGTACTCCAAGAAGGTTAACCATCTCAAAACAAAGACCAATAAGCAGCCTAACTACAATGGCAGCAACAAGGAGTTGCACAAAAACATGCATCAGCCTTTTCTCTTCCCACAATTGCTTGCCCCTCTGTTAATTGCTAATGCAGGTTCACTGATGCACACCTGCTACAACTTCAAAGTTGAGAATACTTGGCATCACAAGGATACTGCAGCCATCATCATCAACCACCATCTGTACCTACCATATGCAGCACAGCAGCAGCAGAATACAGCATATGCAGCACACAATAGTTTGTTTGTGTGTTTTTCTGGTGTTGTTTGCCTGTGCAGGTACCAAAATAGGTATCTACTACTGAACCTAACCTGCAACAACAATCATGCTACCACTGCAACTATAGAGGCAGCAAGGAATTGGGTACAAGACTACAACAACCATGTTTGTTTGCTTCCTTGGCTAATTCAGGCTATCAATTTTCTCCACAACAACTCCAAGGCTGTTGGATACTATAGCTCCATATATTTCCTCTCCTTTCAGCCCCCATAGCTGATAATCATGATACTGATGCAATGGCATATTTCACCTGGATTTACTTGGTACGACAAGACTAAAAAGAGCAAAGATGAAAAGAATTTTCCCATCCCATGCGAGATAGAAGTTTCGTATACTTGTTCTTCTTCAATGTAGCTATGTATGGTACGTAGCATAGTTGGAATAGGACTAGTGTAGGTTACTTTTCTTTTTTCTCATGGAAGGGGAGAGTCTCCCTCATTTATGCTTTCATAGTTGAATTGTACCGGGAGGAGTCCTCTCACAGGTTTACTGCTTTCTAGTTATAGTTAGTATCTTTTTTGTATCGGGGATGAGTTAGCCGACCTTAATAGGTTAGCCGACTTATGAACCACCATAGGATCGGAGGTAAGGTTTATGTCCCCCTCCTTGTATTTTTTATTTTGATTATTTATGTTAAGGCTTGGGGGTGTTGCTTAACCCCTGACTGTGCACGAGAGGTGGGAGCCTCGTGTAGGGTCTGTTTCCAAAAAAAAAAAAAAAAAAAAATGACTTATATGTAAGTCTCGATTACTGTGACTGTCTGATATTTTGTGGTTAATCAGAATATTATCGTACTGGGATGTTGTGGGCCTGTGAAAATATCTAGCGACAAGTGATAAGGATTATGAATATAATATTCCTGATAATAAATTGTTAGTAAGCTGAGAAATGACTGGTGTGAATTAATAATGTTATTTGATTATAGTATACGTGCTGATTATCCTTTTATATATATATATATATATATATATATATATATATATAAAAGTATAATATTATTGATAAGGCTAGTGACTGAAATAAGAAAGTAATAATAAAATTCTAATCTTCCGTGAAGGGCTACGATGAGAGGGTAATGTGTGGTTGAGGTATGCTAGTGTGATATATTACTAGTTGTTGTTCTTATTGATTTTATGGTATGTTTTGTGGATCTAATTCAGATCTGCATATGATGCCTATTTAATATGTGTGGTTTATTAATACTACTTTTGCTATACCGTTTGCTGGTGTAGGTTTGTTTCAGGTTGTTTGAAGTATGGGATGACGGTTAATCATCACCAACTTTTACCTACTTCTTCCTTCATGTGGAAGTCATGTCTATCTCTTGTGTATTTTATTTTATCTTATGTTTGTATTCTATTAGAAGGTCTTGTACCTTTCTAGACTAGGTCCTTGAGAGCTGTAAAGATTTTATAAAGTTGAAGAGATTGCCTTACCTTATTTTACTTTGTTAACCCAAATATAACTATTAAAGGAATGTTTGGTTTAATTTAGAATGAGTGGTAAGGTTCGCCTATTTCAGTTAAAATAGAGTAGGTGCTCGTACGGTCCCTTCATTTGAATCGTGGAAGAACAAAAGTTTAGAGAACTAATTTTCACTTGAAGATACACAAAGAAGATTATGGAAGTAGAAGAGTTAAGTCAGAGTTGGAGAATACATTAGTGAAAAATAAAAGGTTGAACATCATTATTTTGATGTCTTAAGTTGGTAGAAAGTTATTGCTTCAAGATTTTGTGTTCTTTCTTAGTTAGCTCGTGATATGTTGGCTATTTTAATTTTTAGTGTGTTATCGGAATGTGCATTTAGTATTAGTGAACGTATTCTTGGTCGATTTAGAAGTTCTTTGACTCCTAAATGTACGCAATCTCTTATCTGTGGTCAAGATTGGCTAAGAAAAGAAATCGATTCCATTTATGTGAAAAAAAGTTTGGAGTATCTTGAGCAACTTGAATGTGGTAAGATTTTGTAATTTTTTGTGTGTTAGTGTATCTACTTATTTATGTTTTATGATATATTTGTTTAAATTATCTTTAGATTTGACAAATAAGGGGTCCTTGTACTATTGATGTATGATTGCAATTTCTATTTTGTTACTAGTGCCCTAATGGTGTTTCAATACTTTATTTGTTTGGTGTATGAGATATCCTTTTGTAGTTTTGTTCTTTTATCTTGAAAGTTATATTCTAAGTTTTTAACTTTTAATTTAATCTTTCTTTTAATTAGGTCCAAGTTCTACCAAACCTTCTACTCATTTATTTGGGAACATTTTGTGTTGGTTCAAGACAATGAAGATGGGCGATAAGAAAAGTGTTTGGCATGTTGTGTGATATTTAATTTTCATCCAAAATGGATTGGATAAGATGTCTTATGGAACCCTTTTAAGAGATTTCTTGAGCATCATCTCGATCAAGAGAGGAAGATCTGTAAGCTTATGTTTTAAATTTGGTGACGTGTTTTGTTGGTGGATTTAAATCATATTTATGATTGCTAATATTTGTTATTTGAAATTGAATTTGAAGACATTTGTGTGGTTTAAGTGTTGACGTTGTTGCAACCTTATGAAATGGTGACTGCTGATTCAGCAGTTAAGACTTAGTTACGTATTAGTAAGCCGGTGGCTGATTCAGTCATACGAATTCTTGTGTTGATGGCAGCCTGATAGTGTTTTTCTTATGCCACAAAACATAGTTGTGCTTGTCATTTGTTGCTGAATTATGGTAGTGTTATGCTTGTCATGTGTTGCTGAATTTTTGGGCTGTGTTGGTAGTGTTCTTTGTTGCAGAGTTCAGTTGTTAACGGCTACTTTGCTTAGTGCCTATCACTATATCAAAAATGATTTTCAGCAGCAATAACTTAATTGCAGCTAAATATATTTTTTTAGAGGCAATTACTTGTGACAATTACATTTTAGTATCTTTGTAAATATCGTTATTGCCTATAGTAACATTGATTCAATAATAATTAACTTATGCCGGTAAAGATTTTTGTACTATTTGTTAATGTTCAAAAGTCTTCTTCTTTAGGACTTGCATAGCAAATCTCCTGCCCAATTCACTGGGCACTAATAAGCTGTACCAGTGAGATCTGCAAAACACCACTTGTGAACTATTTATGTAAAACATGTTAAGTTTCAAGAGATAATAAAAGCCAATCAATTAGAAATCCACGCGACTAAGGACTTATCTAATTGCGTTCTTTCCAATCTTAAGAACACAGTATCTCATTAATTTAAATTTTATTGGAACTCAACTTTTTTATTAACAAGAAGATCTTTGTGTGATTATTTGATAAAATATATTTTATTTCATGCACACACACAAAAAAAAATCAATTAAAAATTCGTGTGCACGACCAAGTCCCAAGCATCACCCCCTTTCTTCCTAGGATTAGGACACTCATGGGAGTACCTACTTTCTTATCATATGTTGCCTAATAAACATGCAATTTCCAATTATATCTAAACACGAAGCACATTTTGGATCAACATACAAAACAATCATCATGCATGCCCATATTTCATTTTTTTAATCATCAAAATACTTCTAGAATCAAAAAATATAAATATATTAGGTTGTGCCTATTATTTTAAGTAGGGAAAATGAATCTAACAAACAAACATCTACCCCACAAAATGTCAATACATCTCAATTTCTTTAATTTATGTTTCTCTACACACTCAGCTCCGTTGTCATTTCTTGGTTGCGTTGTTTGCATGTTGATTCAAATAGTATAATGAGAAACTAATGTACATATTTCCAAAAAGTAACATGCTTAGGACTAGTTGACAAACATCTTTTACCACAATTTAAGACGAGGGACTGAAGATCAGAAGAGCAGCCAACCTTATTTACATAAATTTTTAGCTAGGCAGAAAGCAAACTAATTTGCAGACTTTATTACTAATGTATATTAACAGCACAATAGAAATTAGATTATATGAAAATGAGTTTTAAGTTATATACACCATCATTGAAAAATAACACCATGATCCCTTTTGCTTGTTGCATGGATGTTATATTTTATTAAAGTTGGAAAATCAGTTAAAAAGTAATTAATAGTAATATCCTTGATAAAAACATTAATTAATTTCTTCTTTTTGGTTCGTTCATTTCTGGAATATATCATAATTTCATTTATCTTAGTTGAAACTTGTAGGACTAGCGGCCAAACGAATGCAGGTGCTAGGGCCGGGGAAGGTGCACCTATCAAGTTGCATACAATACAAAAGTTATACTTGGAAAAAAATATATGTATATTTTTATTAAAATAAGAGGTAGTTCACCTATCGCCTATTTTATTTTCTTGTATGAAGATTATTAATGGGAAAACCAAAAGTTACAAAAAGAAAATAAAAGGAAATGGGCCAAGAACTTCAAAATCCAGTAGGTCCCTTCAAGTTGATAAGTTTCAAATCCTTGGCAGTAGTTGAAACTTACACACTGATTTAGGTTTATTGATTTGCCAGGCTAACAGCCAATCTTTAATAATTAGCACCTTTTAGATTATTAATTATCAAACAACTGAGTTTAAAATATTGTGTATGTTGAATAATTCTGTTGGGTGACTAGGTGGGTTGGATCAGATTGTTAATAATAATTCTAATATTCTGTTGTAGATGTTATTTTAAAAATCTTTCCCTTATTGTTAGTATTGTTAGCGCACTCAAAAAATGGCGATAACGGTTTTCAAAAATATATATTATTAACATTAACTATTTTAGATGATTTTAAAAATATATATATACTACGTAGTGGTTATAAACATAAGTATAGTGTTTAAAAACGATATGACATACATATATTTCTCTATCATTGGTTTCATTTTATATGATTCTCAATGCCATTTAGGGAGTAACTTTTAATGTGTTTCATTTGAGTATAACTAGAAAAACACGCGCGACCATGATGAATGAATAGTGAAAGTTCTTATGTAATCAAAATATACATATTTTAAAATAGAAATTCAAATAAAAACTAACTAAAATTAATTAACAAAATTAATTCGGTTAGGTTAGGTTCTCTTTTGATTTTTTGGTTTTATGGTTGTTGCTAGAGGCGATCATGATTGCGATTGCGAAAGTTATTGCAACAATTAAAATGGAGTACTTATTCCAATATTCATCCAAGTCCCTCAAATCTCAATTCTAACCGTGACAACAAATCTTAAATAGCATTATTGAGTGAGGTAAGATCTCAAAACATAAATTCAAGCGTAAATACTTTTAATTTTAGAAATGGTTGAATTGTTAACCAATGGTTCTTTAATTAGCTCAATCTTCCATTTATGTTTGACATAGATAACACAACAAGTGCATTTTTGTCTAAATAACTAACGATGGTTTTTTAGGCAAACAACACAAATTCCATTAATTTAGGATCTAATTATGTGTCTTTTCATGAGTTTTTGAAATTATCGTTCGTGTAAGATTTTGGTGCTAGATACATATCTAGGATACATGGGGCAAAAATTATGTGTAATTTATTCTAGATAAATTGTATCCAAGTGGACTCACATGTATCTACTATACTCTCGTGCTCGCCTCTCTCATAACTCACTCGCCTCTCCCCTGTGTATATGTATTTCAAAATATATCTGTGCAATGAACCTCAAGGAAATTTACTTCCTTCCGTGTTTGTTTCCTATTTTGCCCCTTTTCGTAACTTGTATGTTGTGTATATGATGCATATGTTGAATCAGTTGAATTTGGTAAACATCCGGAAAAACTGACATTGTATGAGATTTTCGTCAGTTTTATCAGCTCCAGAAGGTCTATTTTGGGTTAGTAGCATAGTATTTTTGGGTCCCGAGGCCTTCGGCGTGAGTTTGAGCCGTTAGACTAGATATTTTGAAAGTTTGGAAAAGAATTAACTTCGATCAACATTCTTGGTATATGGGCTTGGATGAGATTTTTTTTAGAGTTGTTAGCTATGGAACGTTGAGTTTGGTCTAGAACGATATTTGATTCGAATTCCATGATGATTGAGATGATTTTATGGTATTTTGCATTATGCTTGGTTTGGTTGTTTGATGTGAGTGTTGACGTGGGTCAATATTTTGTCTAGACGACCTACGTTGGTAGTTTCTTTAATTTTGTTTTGTCCGATTATCAACTTTTATCGGGTAGCATAATTTTTTGCGTTCACAGAGTTCCGAAGGAATCTAATGGACCCGTTTAGAGAAGAATTCCATCTTAGCCTTGGTTGATGCCAAAGCTACTGGTGTGACCATTTTTGTGGTCATTTGAATGCTTTAGAGGTCTTTGACCACTTCAGTGGTAGCCACTTTTGCGGCCTCCGAATTGCTTAAGCGGTAGTTGGCCATTTATGGCTTGGTCGCATTAGTGATTATTTGACTGGATATGTGGTGGTCGCTTTAGTGGCCATTTGACCTCTTTTGAGGTCATCGCTGGTGTTATATCTCTCTCATTTTCTTAATTTTCATAAGTGAAGAGGTAGTGGGTTGAAGCTCAATTTTGAGAGAATTTCTCATTTCTTGGTCATTTAAATTGATTCAAACTGTAATTTCCTTCCCATCGCTTTTATTAAGTATTGTAGCTTCATTTCTGCACTTTATTTTCATTGTGAACCTCAAATTCTATGTTTTCTAAGCTTAAAGTTTAGTTTTTGACAATTTGAGGAACAAATTGATTCCCGTCTTCACCAAACTTTGGTGCATGTGATCCTTACATTGAGGGGAAACGAATTTAGTTTTCCATTTTGTTGTCGAAATACGAGGGTCATTTTGGCCTGATTTCTTAACGAATTTTGTAACATTGATATAGGTATCATTAGTCCCATATTGACGTGTATAATTTTTTTTGATTGTATGGAAACATTTTGAGACTCTTCATAATGTTAAAGCATCTGAGTAGAGGTTCGAGTGTGGTTTCATCTTTGAGGTAGGTTACGACTTTTCCTTTTTAGACTTGGCCTAGTTAGATTCTATATAAATTCACTTGCATTGATCGTTAGGAAGATTTTAGGATGAGATTTTTGGTTTGTATGATCCTTAGTTGTATTTTTAGCCATTTTGGGATATTAACCTAGGTTTTAGACATAAATCTTAGATTAGGATTACCTTAGCATTGGCTGGAGAAATAGGAACCTTAGAATGATTCTGGGTGGCAAAAAAACTTACTTTTATATGTGTTGGTTGGTTTGATATGATCGTGTGCCTTTTTCTATTATTTTTAGCTTTTACCGTGATATTATGGTGATTGTGGGTCTGAGGCTTTGGACTTGTAGTGGCTGAAGTTCCAGATTAATGCAACTATACTATGAAGGGTGTTTACCCTATTGATTAAGTGATTTGATTGTACCGTGAATGCTTCATCATGATTGGCATGCATTCATTCTTATGGTATCCACATTTGATAGCGGATGGAGTCGTGAATGAGAGAATATGGATTTTTGGTTTCTAAACTAATTTACAATGGATTTTACGGGACTTGGGGCTCCGTGGGAGCATGTTATTGGTTCATTTTGGAAATTTGAGTTTTTATGAGAAACATTATTATTTTCTTAGAAATTTTTCTTTAAAAAGGGGTATTTACTTTAAAAATCATTGATTTTACTATAGAGTATGATTTTCAAAGAATGTATACTATTTTATGAGATTTTTGAACTTGTAAGGAAAATTTTTTGAAATATATGAATTGCTACATTTTGTTGCGAAATGTTCTACTTTTCTAATATTGTGAGCCCAAGGGATTATTTTGGATTGCACTTCATGCATGTTGCTTATGTTGCTAAGCTCCAACAGCCTGCCGATTGAATTCTAGATTTTAGTTTTAATGCATTTGTTGATGATATCCGGTGGATTCCATATCATCTCGAGGAGCCTAGTGAGTGGCCGGTGAGATGATTCTAGAACTTTTTACTTTGCACATACATCTGCCATATATGCATCGTACCCCTTTACATTATATGTCTGTCTTTGATTGATTTGTATTGTATGTCGAACGTTCATTATTATTGTTATCTTCACTTTCAGTAGTGGCGTGTATGGTCCTAGTCAGCTGTTGAATAATAGTGTTAGCGACATCATGCCTATTTTATTTATATAGTTTCTATCTGAGCTTAGTAGATCTATGATTCCTACTGAGTATCTCGTATTTCCGTACTAATGCTATACTTCTATATCTTTTTCAGATGCAACAATTAGTAGGCCCTACCCCCCTCAATTTCAAATCTTAAGAGATCGTCATTGTTGGATTGCGGTTAGCTCTTGGCATTAGAGATATACTTCTTTCCCACTTTTGTATTGTCTATGTATTTTATATTTTTGATTAGATAAAACTGTTGTATATATATTCTCTTTTTACTTAGATGTTCTTGTACCGGTGACACTAGGTACGAATTGATTCTTGTGTATATTTCATCTTTCTTAGATACTTTTGGGCCGCTCTTGTATATATTTTATACCATTTTGTATATCTATACTACATAGCTCTTATACTTCTATTGCTTCCGCATAGTTTTGTTTAGTGTACTTATTGCTTTCTGCTTTGGATTTTTGGCTTGTCTACTGGGGGATTATAGTAAGTGTCATCATAGCCCAATTTTGGAATGTGATAGCATGGCATCAGAGTTTTAGATTTACCAGTCTTATCAATACAAGAGCAAGTTCTTAGTAGATTCTCGCGGATTGTTATGATGATGTTTGTATCCTATCTTCAAGAGGTTATAGGGAATTCTTATGAATACTTTATACTTATTGTTCCTTATCGTGTGTTCTTTACTCTAGAAACTCCTAAATTTCATTTGTTTCATTCTTTCTCAGATGGTTAGGATGAGTTCTTCTACGACTGGGAAAGAGCCTCTTGCACCTTTAAATAGAGCCCCAACTAGAGGTAGAGGCCAATATCGACCTAGAGGTTGAGGTAGTGCGCGAGCTACAAGACGAGCTTGGGATTTGGAGGGGATATCATCACTAGAGCCCAAGATCGAGTTAGAGTGGGTCCAATATGAGCTGGATGGTATGGGCCATCGCAGCCTCCCCCAGGTTTGTTACCATGTCGATTCTTCAGAACCTATTTGCTAGGATCCTCAACTTTATAGAGTGTATTTCCCAGGTGGGGACTTTAAATATTACTTCAGCTAGACCTTAAGTTAGAGATGATGCACAAACTTTGCAACTGGCAGGGGCACAAGGTGTTCAGGGACCAGGAGTGCAGCCTACTACTGCGGCTCCTCTCTTAGCGGTTCCACCAGTATCAACATTTGCCCTACCTATCCCATCTAAGATGGTTATGTCTCTTGAGTAGCAAAAGATGTTGGCACGGTTCATCGTTTTGGGTCCTTCTAGGTTATCAGGATCTTTGGGTGAGAATATCCACGAGTTTCTTGTTAGTTTCTAGAAAAGGTCGCATAACTTTGGTTTGGTTGAGTCACATGGTGTAGATTCTACTACTGTTCAAATAAATGGGCCAGTGAAGCATTGGTAAAGGTCTTATCTTGATTGTAGACCAATAGGGTCACCTGTGATGACTTTGTCTCAGTTCTTCAAGACTTTCTTGGAGAAATATGTACCTTTTAGCTTGAGGGAGAGGTTACAAGATATGTTTATAGATCTGTTGCAGGGATCAATGTTGGTTTCTGAATATGAGCTACGATTCCACGAGTAGATAGGCATGTAACTATGATTATGTCGACAGAGCACGAGTGGGTTCATAGATTCATTAGGTTTACCCCTTCTATTGGTTGTAGAGTAGATTGTAGAATTGGGTTGTTCATTCCTTCTGATTGTAGACATACATGCAGTATTGAGGGGATACATCATAAGGCCTATGGAGGCAGCGATAAGAGGCCTCATCGTCTAGGTAAATTAGCAGATCTCAGTCTTGAGGTAGGGGTATTCTAGGTAGAGGTGACCCTAATAGTTTCAATTTAGCAAGTCAGTTAAGGCAGCTCCGTAGATTACAAATGGTGGTTTTTGAGGTGTTAGTAGTCATGGTAGCTATGGTATAGAGCAAACTTTTCGGCGTTTGCATTGCGGGTATTCAAGTCATGGTTGTCAATCGGGTTCAGCAGGCCATCTCAACAAGTTGTGTTTAGTGAGTCATGTTATGAGTGTGGCTTGTTGGGCATCCTAGAGGACGTCCTCTCAAGCAGCAGGGTCGGCACGATTAGGCCCCAAGGCCCCATTACAATCGACTAGAGGCGGTGTACATGGTATCAAGGGTGGTCTCTGGGTGCTAGAGGTGTTCCTCAGTCCAGCAAGTCAAGTGTTCGAGGTTGACGTGGATGTATGCATGCTTTACTAGGTAGGCTAGAGGCGGAGGCTTCAGATGCTATCATTATAGGTGCGATCTCTATTTCTCATCAACTTACTTTAGTATTATTTGATCCGAGGTTTATTTAATCATACTTGTCTGCCTATTTTTCTACGTGTTTATAGTTGTTGTGTGAGCCTTTTCCTGTACCTATGTATGTAGCTACCCCCGTTAGTGATTCTTTAGTAGTGGATTAAGTTTATAGATCTTTTGTGGTGTCCATCTTGGGCTATGATGCTTGGGCATACCTGATTATCTTTGATATGGAAGATTTTCACGTGATATTAGGCATGGATTGGCTATCCCCCTATCATGTGGTCTTTGATTTATTTTCCAAGACTATTACCTTGTGTATGCCTGGTAATCCCTCTAATTGTGTGGACGAGTATCGATAGCCATATGGTGAGAGGTGTGATATCATTTTAAGGGTGCAGCAGCTAGTAGGAAAGGGATGTTTGGCCTATCTTTCCTACATTCATTAGACTGGTATCGACATTCCTTTCCTTGAGTTAGTTCATAAGGTTAAATTATTCTGTAACATGTTTTCCATCAATCTACATAGTCTTCCTTTTGATTGTGACATTGACTTCGGCATTAATATTGATCCAGGGATGTAGCCAGTGTCTCTTTCGCCCTGTTGGATGGCTCTATAAGAGTTGAGGGAGCTTAATGAGAAGCTCCAGGACCTCCTGATTAAGCAGCTAATTAGGCCTAGTGTGTCCCTATGAGGTGCACATGTTTTGTTCATGAAGAAAAAGGATGGTACCTTGCATATGTGTATTGACTATAGGCAGCTGGACAAGGTAACCATCAAGAACATGTATCTGATGTCGCCTATTGATGATTTGTTTAATCAACTCACGGCTGCGGTATTGTTCTCTAAGATAGAGTTGATATCAGGCTACCACCAGTTGAGGATTAGGGAGGAAAAAATTCCAAAGACTTCATTTAGGACTCGTTATGGTCATTATGAGTTTCTAGTAATATCTTTTTGTTTGACCAATTTCCCTACATCATGCATGGATTTGATGAATCGGGTGTTCAAACCATACTTGGACTTTTTTCTGACAGTGTTCATAGATGATATTATACTCTACTCCAGGAGTATCATTTGAGAGTGGTACTTCAAACTTTGTGGGACCAACATTTGTATTCCATGTTCTCTAAGTGTGAGCTCTAGCTTAAGTCTATGGCATTCTAGGGATACATGGTGTCTTAGAATGGGATTATTATGGACCCAGCAAAGATATAGTCAATTTGTAATTGCGCTAAGCCAACTTCTCCTAGAGAGATTCGTAGATTTTTTGGTTTAGCAAGCTACTACAGGCGGTTTGTGGAAGGGTTTTCTTCGATTGGAACACCTTTGACTAGATTAACTCTTAAGAATGTCTCTTTCCAGTAGTCTAACGAGTGTAAGGCGAATTTTCTAATGATCAAGGTGTTGTTGACTTCAACTTCAATTTTCACTAGTCCTATTGAGGGCCATGGGTTCACAGTCTATTGTGATGTTCCCAATGTTGGTTTGGATGGTGTGTTGATGCAAAAGGGTAGGGTTATTACATATGATTCAATGTAGCTGAAGATTCAAGAGAAGAAATACCCACTCATGACTTGGAGTTGGCGGAGGTAGTCTTTGCATTGAAGATTTGGCGGCACGGGGTACATTGTGAGATTTTCACCAATCAGCATAGTCTTCAGTATAATTTTAGCCAAATGGACCTTCCTATGAGACAACGTAGGTAGTGGGAGTTACTGAAGGAATGTGATATCACAATTTTTTATCACTCAGGCAAGGCAAATGTGTTAGTAGATTCCTTGAGCCAAAAGCCAATGAGTATGATAGTTTGGCTTTCTTAGCAAAGGAGGAGTGGCCTTTGGCTTCAGACATTCAGTACTCATCCAACCGGATAGTTTGACTTGATATGTCTGAGCCCGATAGGGTTTTTACTTGTGTGAAGGCTAAGTCTTTATTAATCGAGCAGATTTTGGTACAGTAGTTTGTGGATGAGATATTAAGCGTAATTGTATCATGATCCGACCTAGGGCCTATTCGTAATAAGGCAATCGAAACACCGAAGGACTTCAACCAAGCCTCTTGAAATATCTTAAAGCATGCATAAGGTAAGGTAAAGCGGAACATAGCATAAGAAAGAGTCTAACATAAAGCTTAAAAGAGAATATAATCAGACTATATAGACTCTACATATTTTGTCCAACTAATGCCTCTACTAAACGAAAAAGGGTGGGGGCTAAGACATGTCCCTATCTCACCCTCAATTCGGAACATAACAAAGTCTTTTGAAGTAAGAAACAACAACTCATAACTAGTCCTTGATAGATGAGGACTCGCCATAATTCCATCGATGAGAAAGCTCAACTTGCCACGTGTATGTATATGATCCTCAACCTCAACCCCTATATTATGAGGCAATATAGAAAACAAATATGTGTTTGTACATTTGAATATACTAAGTAAGTGGGCGTGAAATGCAATGTAAATCATAAGATACAATGATCAAATAACGTTCATGATAAAAGGATAAGTAAAGTCATGAGGAAATGATAGTAATCAAAGCATCTTGGACTCATAGTTGAAAATGTAAAAGAACATATGAATAGTATACATAGGTGGGATAGGAACCATAAACGACAATAATACCATGCGAGCAATAACATGGAATCCTGATGTCTCCCCATACAATAGAAGAAAGGAGAATCTACTTGCCAAGGTAGACTCTACCCCGCTAGGCGGGTCATATACATACGCTATATGTGGATCCACTAGCTAAGCCATGAATACAACCTACGATGGCATGTAGTTTAAGGGACTAGAGGTTGCTACTAAGGCTTTTGGCAGGGCCCCCATCTCAAGTCCACTCAGTGCTAAGTCAAATCCCATAGAATACATACATAACATAGAAATGATAATGAACATATATCATATTCATGATCATAGGTTTGAAATTCATAGAATATCTCATTTCATAACATAATTGCAATGTGCGTATTATCCTTTCATCATTACAAATCATATTTGCATAATTTATATCATGAGGTTCCTAGGTCACCACATAGGTCCCTAAGTCACCTTTCTTCATAACTTTCATGAGTATCATAATTTGATCATAATTGAAATCTGTATTCATGATTCATACTTGAATATAGAGGAAAACTTGAATACATAATCAAATTTTGATTAAAACCATAGAATTCTTTGAATTCATTAAAGTTTACAATCATACCTAATGAAATTCATCATAAAAAAAGCTTTATGCATAGGCATTATTAATTCAACTTGAAATCATGTAATTTACTTAGAAACATATTTATAAGAATTATTAGTAATGATTAAAATATAATTGAAATAGCCCAACATAATTCATCAAAATTGGAGTTTTAAATTAATGAGATTTCATGAAAATTTTGAGGAAAACCTTAGACTACATGGGTGGAAGGGACCGTGAATGAATACACACATACCTTGATTAGATTGAACTTTGAAATTAAGAAAGAAGGCTTGATATTGAAGAAACCCTAACCAAAGTTTGGTGAATTCTGGAGGAACCTTGGAAGATAAGTCTAGAATTTGTTTGGGAAATAATGAGAGAATAAAAGAGTTTAGGGGTATTTAGGACCAATTACATAATGAATCTAGCTCTAAAAACATCAACATGAATTAATAGATTATAGGAAAAACACTAAACTACCCCTCATTAAATCCATAGTCGGACAGCCCTATAAGGGCACTCTACGATTCATAGAGGCAGTGACAAGTTGTAGGAAGGACTCATCCTACAGGCCCTGAGAAAAGACCTGAAAAACAAGTCTCTAAACTTTCTTTATGAATCATGTATACGACTCGCTCTCTAGTCTACAAGTCATAGACTTCATTCGTACTGCAAGGTATGAAATCCTACAAAATACTAGCCTCAGAAATTTGTGTACGAGTCATAGACTCCTCAATGAATCGTCCTATTAAGTCGTAGAGTGGGTTATAAGGGTTTCTTAGTTACAGGGTATAAGGCTGCAGTACAACTTCTTTCTACGAGTCATCGAATCTTTCACGAGTCATCAAAAGACCTGTAAATTCTCATACTTGCCTTATCCAAATTCCAACTTTTACTTCACTTCTACGAGTTGAGTTTACGACTCATAATAACCTCCATAAGTTGTAGGCTGACTCATAGACCTAGTTAAATTCTAGATTCTTTAGATATTTCCCTTTCATTTGACTTTTCATATTACGGGGCATTACAGATTCATGATAAGGTGCTTAGTTGAGAGGCTAGGAAGGAGGCCTTAGATTTGGAGGGTATTTTGAGGATTGAGGGTCGCATCTATGTTTTTAGAGTTAGAGACCTGATTTAATTGATTCGGGAGAAGTCCCATTATGCTAGATACTTTATTCATTCAGGTGCAGCAAAGATGTAATGTGAATTGGAATATCACTACTTATGGTATGGTATAAAGAGAGATATCATGGAGTTTGTGGTTTTTTGATTGAACTGTCAGCAGGTGAAGTACGAGCACCAAAGGGCAGGTGGTTTGACCCAACTGCTACTCATTCAGGAGTAGAAGTGAGAGCGAATAGCTATGGACTTTGTGGTATGCTTTCCATGTACATTTTGGAGGGTTGATGCTATTTAGGTCATCGTAGATTAATTTACCACGTCTTCTCACTTTGTGCTAGTTCAAACTTCCTATAGTTTAGAGAGGTTAGCTCAGATCTACATTCAACTCATTATTTGTTTACATATGGTACCAGTATTTATCATTTCATATCATGGTACTCAGTTCATGTCGTGTTTTTGGAGATCTATTTAGAAGGAGTTGGGTACCAAAGTTTAGCTTAGTATAACTTTCATTTGCAAACTGACAACCTATCTGAGACGACTTTTCAGTTTTTGAAGGACATGCTTCTGGCTTGTGTCATTGATTTTGGAGGCCAATGGGACATGTTCTTGGCTTTGTTAGAGTTTCCATATAATAATAGCTACCATTCGAGTATTTAGATGGATCTATTTGAGGCATTGTATGGTAGAAGGTGTCGGTTTTGGATGGTTTGGTGCTTTTTAGGTTAGGCCGTGGGGCACCAACCTTTTTTGTGATTCCATAGATAGTATTCGTGTTATCTATGAGAGGCTACGTACTACCCAAAGTAGGCAGAAGAGCTATGTTAATTAGAGAGTTTGGGCCTTGGAGTTCATGGTTGGCGATCATGTGTTTCTACGAGTGTGACCCATAAAGGATGTGATGAGATTTGGGAGACGGGCAAGCTTAGCCCTAGGTTCATTGTCCTATTTGAGATTTTGAGGAGTATTGGGGAGATGTATTATGAGTTAAACATACCTCCAACTCTTTTAGGTGTTCACATTATTTTTCATATCACTATGCTGAGGCGGTATGTTCCAGATGAGTATCACATGTTTCAGTGAGATTCACTTCAGCTGGATGAGTCTTTAACTTTCGAGGAGGAGAATGTACCTATTCTTGACAAACATGTTAGGAAGTTGAGATCTGAGGAGATTCTGTCAGTGAAAGTTCAGTAATATCGTCCAATCAAGGAGGCTACTTTGGAGGCCAATCTTGAAATGCGGACCCAATATCCTCACTTTTTCGAGCCTTCAAATACTTTTTTTTTAACTTTTGAGGACTAAATTCTTTTTAGTAGTGGATGTTGTAATGACTCTCATGGTTATTTGCTTGCTTTAGTATTTACTTCCTATTTTGCCTCTTTTCATAGCTTGTATGATGTGTATGTGATGTATTAGGATGTATTTCATGCTTCTCGAGGTAGTTAGGAAAGTTTTGGGTGAGTTTTCCTACTTTTGGGGCTTTTATGTTGAAATAGTTGACTTTGGTCAACATCCGGATAATCTAACATCGTATGAGACTTCTGTCAATTCCATCGACTTTAGAAGGTCCATTTTGGATTACTAGCATGGTTGGTTCGAGTTTTGAGGCCTTTAGCATGAGTTTGAGCCATTAGGTGATATATTTTAAAAAGTTTGGCAAAGGGTTGACTCTAGTCAATATTCTTGGTAAACGAGCTCAGATGAGATTTCCATCAATGTTTTTAGCTCTAGAACATTGAGTTTGTTCTAGGATGACCTTTGGTTTGGATCCCAAAGTGATCAGGATGATTTTGTGGGGTTTTATGTTATGTTTTTTTGTGTTGTTTTATGTATTTGTTGACTTGGGTCAACATTTTGTTTAGATAACCTCTATTGGTTGTTTCATCGATTCCGTTGAGTCTGTAATGTCGATTTTGGTGGGTAGCATAGTTCACTTGCATTCACGGAGTTCCAAATGAATCTCGAGGACCCATTCGGAGAAGAATTCCATGTTAGCTTTGGTTGATGTTAAAGGTATTGGTGTGACCGTTTATGCTTTTATTTGACCGCTTTAGTGGTAGGCATTTTTGCTATCTTTGAATAATTTAGTGGTAGCCGCTTTAGTGGCCTCTGGACCACTTTAGCGGTAGTTGGCCATCTATGGCCTGGTCACTAAGTGACCATTTGACCACTTTTGTTGTCATCGCTTGTATAATATTGCTCTCATCTTATTTATTTTCATAAGTGAAGAAGAAGTGGGTTAAAGCTTGGCCTTGAGAGAATTTGCTCATTTCTTGGCCATTTAAAGTGATTCAAAGGTAATTTCTTCACATCGCTTTATATTACGTATTCTAGCTTCATTTCTGCACTGTATTATCATCTTGTACCTCAAATTCCATGTTTTCTAAATCCTTAAAATTCAGTTTTGGACCATTTGAGGTCTTACTTAATTCTTGTCTTCTCCCCACTTTGGGGTATGTGATCATCACGTCAAGGGAAATATAATGACGAAGCTAGTTTCTGTTTTATTGTCAAACTCTAAGGGTCAATTTTGACCCGATTTCTTATCTGAATTTCATAATATCAATATGGGTATCATTAGTCCCGTATTGATGTGCATATTCTATTTCTGATAGCGTGTTAGCGTTTCAAGGCTCTTCAGAAAGGTAAGGCATCCGGGTAGATGTTCTAGTGTCATTTTGGATTCGAGGTAGGTTACGACTTCTCTTTTTTAGACTTGGCTTAGTTAGATTCTATATAAAATGAGTTGAATTGATAGTTAGAAAGGTTTTAGGCTGATAGTTTTGGTTTGTATGATCCTTATTTGTATTTTTGGCCATTTTTGGAATATTAACCTAGCTTATAGCCTAAAGCCTCAGATTAGGATTATCCTTAGTCTTGATTGGAAAAACAGGATCTTTAAAATGCTTCTAGGTGGCTTAAAAACTTAGATTTATATGCATTGGTTGATTTGGTACGATCATGCGCCTTTTTAGATATTTTTGAGCTTTTACTGTGATATTATTATGATTGTTGGCCTTGAGCCTTGAACTTGGACTGAGTGGAGTTCCAGGTTAGTATGATTATACTATGATGTATGTTTACCCTATTGATTATGTGATTTGATTGTAATGTGAATGGTTTGGTTAGGATTGGCATGCATTCATGCTCATGGCATCCCTATTGGATCGCGGATGGAGTTCAGAATGAGAGAGTATGGATTTTTTGTTTCTAAACTGATTTACGAGATTTTTTGGGAATTAAAGCTCCAAAGGGAGCATATTCTTGGTTTTTTTTTTCCCGAAATTTTCCTCATTATATAAAGCAGAACGAAAGAACAAGTACAAGGAGGGGGACATGAAAAGCCTTACCTCCAAAAATAAGATGGATGAGAAGCCGGCTTTAAGGTCGGCATACTTATCCCTGGTACAAAGGTGCTATCTATGTACTAGAAAAGCGTTAAATCTATGAGAGGACTCCTCTCGGTACAATGCGACTAAGAAGAGAAAACATAACTGAGGGAGGATCGATTTTCCCTAAATCCAGAATCAGCCTCACAACTCCAACACAAGGCTCAAGGTCAGTACAACTAAGCCAGGAGACACACAACGGTGACCAAAATTGAAAACTAGTTTTATTTTTGATAGCCGTTGAGTGCGGCTCCAAGTATTGGGTGTTGTGTTGCTGGTCTGGATTTTTGTTGATTGCATCAGGCATTTGAAGATCTTCATACAACCTGCACGACTTAAACAATTGAGAGGCCCAATAGTTGCTGTTGAGCTAACCATCCAGCTGCACCAAAAGGCTTTCTGAAGCTGTTGTTGTTGGTAGGTTGTGTAGCTTGATGTTGTGATTGCTGATGCATGTTGTTGCAGCATGGTAATTGGCATGGATGGAGTGTTGATGAGCTTCATGCATGCCAGGCTGCTGTCTCCCTTCTTTTGAAGTTCTGTGGGTCTGCATAGACAAGTAACCAAAGTAACAAACACCTGTGGGTGTTTAGTTGTTGCTGCTGTTGGACTGTTGATGCTCCAAATACATTCGGTTGCACCAATAGACAAGTATGAAACCATCTGCTGTAGCCTCTGTTTCAGGTTGTGACTCCATGGATTGTTGGAAGAAACCGCTCCAATTGTTGTTGTTCTTATACTCTGCTCAGAGAAATAACCATAGGCCATTCCACATGTTGGCCCAATAGATGCCAAGATGCAGATCAGCCCTGTAGTTTGGATTGTATTTCTGAAGCTGTTGTTGTTGGAAGTTGTTGTTGAGAGTTGTTGTATGTTGTAGGTCTGAGGTGTGAAAGTGCAAGGCTGCACTTGTTGTATCTCAGCTAATTTGCTGTAGGTGTTGTTGTTGTAGTTGTTGTTGCACTTTGGAGGAGTTCCAAGGTCAGCTGTTGTAGTTCCCCTGTAAGACTCCAATCTTCCATATTCTTGGTTCAGTTCATAAATTTGGGGTTTTATGAGAAAATGTATTATTTTCTTGGAATTCTTGCTTTTGAAAGGTATATTTACTTTAAAACTCGTTGATTTTTCGATAGAGATATGATTCCCAAGGATGGTCTAGTTTTCATGTACTGTGAGCTCGAGGGATTATTTTGCGTCACACTTCATGCGTATTGTATATGTTGATGAGCTCTGGTAGCCCGTAGATTGAATTCTGGGTTCTAATTATACTGCATATGTTGGTGAGCTACAAAGGTGGTCTAGTTTTCATGTACTGTGAGCTCGAGGGATTATTTTGCGTCACACTTCATGTGTATTGTATATGTTGATGAGCTCTGGTAGCCCGTAGATTGAATTCTGGGTTCTAATTATACTGCATATGTTGGTGAGCTACAAAGGGTTCTGTAGTCGTCTCGAAGAGCCCAAGGAGTGGTTGACGAGATGCTTCCGGAACTTTTTACTTTTTACATATATCAACCACATATGCATTGCATTGCGTTGCATTATATGTCTGTCAGATATTGATTTGAATTTTGTTTTTTAATTATTATTATTATTATTATTATTTTTTTTATTATTATTATTATTATTATTATTATTATTATTATTGTTATTGTTATTATTGTTCTTATTATTGTTCTTATTATTATTATTATTATTATTATTATTATTATTATTTGTTGTTGTTGTTGTTGTTGTTGTTGTTGTTGTTGTTGTTGTTGTTTTAAAACATTGTGATTCCGTTGGTAGGTCTTGTATGGCTGGTGTAATCGTCTAGGGATGTTCCCGGTTGGGTTTTAGGTGAGTAATTCACGGTTTACATAAAATATATTTAGCTCTGTAAAAATATCAGACTAAGTAAAAGCTTCCATTAACCCCT
Source organism: Solanum dulcamara (assembly GCF_947179165.1). NCBI lineage: Eukaryota > Viridiplantae > Streptophyta > Magnoliopsida > Solanales > Solanaceae > Solanum > Solanum dulcamara. Next base: position 29,555,338 of record NC_077248.1, on the reverse strand, counting down.
AAGTTCCTGCTCAACACTTAGTATCAAAGCAATGGAAATATTCTAATAATTTATAGGAAGTTATTATTTAACACTTCTTCTTTACACTCTGTTTTATGGATTGGTTTAGAAAACCAAGAATTATAAAAAAAATATGTTAAAAGAACAGACAGATTTACCTGTTAATCAAGATTTATTGAATACATGGAAGATTCCTAAAGTAGATGTGCAGATTATTTATAAAATTGGAACTTTTGAAAAATATGTTGTAGAAGTACTGTCAAAACTACCGAATTAAGTTTTACAATGGAAAAAAGAAAGTGATATTTTTCATCTATTTACTCAGGACCTTAATGATTATTATAAACATAAAGATTTTAATTATTTGCATATTAGTTTGGTGCAAGTTTCTTTTAAACCTTTAACGTTAAAAGATTTACCTGAATCTTTTTTATTGTTGCTTTAAGAGATGATAGAAATTTAAGTTGGAGTAACTCTTTAATTGGTACGATACAGTCTAGTTTGGCTTATGGTGATGTTTATTTTAACGTGTATCCTAATTTGAATGTTGCATTAAGTGATGTGAATTTTTTACAATCTTTGATTCTAAATATAAAAACTAATGGTTATAATTATTAACTGGTACTGAAGTTATTTGTATTTGTACTAGAATTGTTTATGGACCTTTATATACTTTATCACCTAGATGTCGAATTGCTGACCAAAATAATAAAACAGTTTTGCTTGAAAATAATTTTTCTAAGTCTAAAATTATCACACGTATATTAACAAAATGGGAAGAAATTAATTTCCCAAATGAATGGATTATTGAGGAGGCTGCTGTCTCTCAAAATATTACTTATGAAGAACTTTCTGAGATTTCTCAAACATCTGATGGAACTGTTAGACTTCATTTTAAGAATGATAATATTCCTAGAATTACTAATTCTTCTTCTAGATTAACTAGATCTGTTTCTTCTTATATTTCTCCTGCTAATTATTTGGTAGATATATCCTCTAGGGCTTCTACATCTCAAATTAGAGAAACTATTCCTCAAACTTTTGATCATATTATTTTAGATAATAATAATATTGCTAGAGGAAAGGATAATTTAAGTGATCCCATTGATTCTGAAATGAATTTTTCAAATGGTTTAGATAGATAGTACAACCATTGATTTTAGTCTGAGTTCACTGGCAAGAAAACAAATATCAGCAGAATATTTTTGTTAGAAATGGGAACCTTTTAGAACATGGTTTTTTTAGCATTTTCCCGAGAAGAAAAAAAATATTTTCAAGATAATTTTTATACTGATTTAGCTAAATAAAATATTATGTTGTCATTTGTGCCTTGGTTTATGATCAAATATGTAGGACAATATTTATCTGTGATTGAACATGAATATCATTAATATGCTTCTAGTGATATAGTAATTTCTTCTTTACCTCCTATGCAATCTTTTGATATTCGTCAAGATGATAAAACTATTAATTTTACTGCTTTCTCCAAGCTATTTGAAAATAGAAATGTTGTTTTAAATTGTGAGCATGTTAATCTTATTTTTAAATAATAAAATTATGCTAATTATTATTTAAGTATTTTGGGTGAACATATTATGTCTTTACATAAAAACCTAGATAATTATTTGAAACAGACTAAGATTTTACATGAAAAAATTGAGTCTTTTACAAAAAAGAATAAGGAAAAGGTTGAACAAAAAATTATAAAAAATACTTTACAACCACCTCCTGAAGTACAAAATGTTAAAACTGAATCTTCTGGTGATATTGAACAACTGTTACGTGATAAATTGAAAAATATGGATTTATCTTCTCATGTTACAAATTTAGATTTGCAACCTCAATCAGTTTTATCTGCAAAAGAGGAATATTTTATTAACCAACAAGCACGACATGATTTTTCTATAAGTAGAATTAATACTAAATGGGCTGATAAGCCTATTCAACGCGTGTACTATTATAACAGACCTACTCCTATTGATGTGTTGAATGAAGAACATGAACATATTTTTAACAATAGTTATAACAATCGTGAAATTTATGAATGAAATATTGATGGTTTTAATGACAAATAAATTTTTACTACTGTAAATAGAATGTTGATGTATAGCACAATTTGTAAAGTGAATAAAAATACTGATAAAGATATTGCTTCTATGATTATTGCTGGGTTTACTGGTCAATTAAAAGGCTGGTGGAATAATTTTTTAAATCAAGAACAAAAAACTACGATTATGAATACCATGACTATGCATACTATAGCTGGTCAGTTAGCTTATGAAACAACTGATGTTGGTACTTCTGAAGGCCAAACAAGGTCTAATTCTGCTTATACTTTAGTTACTACAATGGTTGAACATTTTTGTGGTCGTTGGACTGATGAAGCTGAAACTATAAGAACTACTTTACAGAATTTACGTTGTAGACAATGATCTGATTTTAGATGGTATAAAGATGTTTTTCTTAGTAGAGTTATGGAATTACATGATTGTAGTCATGAATATTGGAAATATAAATTTATTGATGGGTTGCCTTCTATCTTTGCTGAACGTGTTAGGAAAAGTTTATGTGGTACTAATACCAAGATTCCTTATGAATTACTTACTTATGGCAAGACTATCAGTGTTTGCACTCAAGAAAGTTTAAATATTTGTAATGATATTAAGATGAATTATCATATTAAGAAAAATAGATTGAATGAAAGACAACAATTTGGTGAATTTTGTGATCAATTTGCTATTGATATACCTATTAAACCTAAAAAAAAGAAGCTTTCTCCTTCTACTCAAAGATTTTATAAAAAAACGCAAGTTTAAACCTAGAGATAAATCTGAGCATAAAGAGTTTCCCAAAAAATATAGAAAAAAAAGGTAAACGAAAGTTTTTTGATAAAAATGGTAAAAGAGATTATAAATGTGGTATTAAATGTCATAAATGTGGTAGATTTGGGCATTATGCTAATGAGTGTAAAACCCAAGAAAAGATTAAACAATTGGATTTGGATGATAAATTGAAAGATTCTCTGTGCAAAATTCTTTTAAATTTTGAGCATCATTATACTTCTTTTGATACTAATAAAACTAGTTTTGATTGTTCTAGTTCTGTTGAAAATCATGTACGAGTTTTACATAATAAAGATTTATATTCTGATTCTGATAGATCTTTTTCTGATAATGAGTGTGGACCCTGTCAAAAGGGTTTGCCTTGTGAAAAAAATGATAATCTTTACAATTTGTTATCTAATTTTCAAGATTTAACTATTATTGTTATTGATGATGATAAAATATTTGATATTTTAAAAACTGTCAAAGATAAAGATTTAAGGAATAAGATTTTTGATACTGTTTTCGATGAAGGTTTTAGTAGTAACAATATTGAAGAAAAATCTATTGATATTATCCAACAACCTGCGTATTATTCTATGTCTGATTTAAAACAAATTTTAAATCAAAGGAATTTTATTACAAAAGAAATTACTACTTCGGATTTACAGCAAGAAGTTAATATTTTGAAGGAAGAAATTATTCAGTTAAAAATCAAAACAAGATTTATGACAAAAGGATTTCTAGTTTAGAGGAGGCTAGAATTTTTGATTTACTTCTACAGGCTAATAAACTTGAAGGACAAAATAAAGAAATTTTAGTTGACACCAATTTGGAAAAACAGGATGACAATTTTTTGAAACAAATTAGATTTGATGATAATAATAATTTTTTGCAAAAACTAAGTATTATTACCTCTCAAATTTTTTATACGAATATTACTTTGCAAATAGATTATAATTTTCGCAAAGAATTTGTTGTTTTATTTGATAGTGGTGCTGATGTTAACTGTGTGCAAGAAAGAATTATTCCTTCTAGATATTTTCATAAAACTACTCATTGTTTAAGATCTGCTAATGGTAGTAAGATGAAACTACGTTATAAATTACCTGAAGCATTTCTGTGCAATAAAGGTCTTTGTTTGCTTCAAAGTTTTATGATTGTTGAAGATATTTCTTGTCCTATTATTTTAGGAGTGCCATTTACGAATGTTATTTTCCCTTTAAAATGGTGGGATAGTAATAAATTAATTGGTACGTATAAGAATAAGGATTTTCAATTAGATTTTGTTACACGTCCATTTACTAAGTCTATTAATCAAATTGTTGATAAATTAGTTTTAAAAAATCAATAAATAGCTTTTATTAAACAAGAAATTTCTTTGCTAGAAATATATGTTGTTTAAAAAAATCCTAAATTATGGGAAAAAATTAATTTATCAAAAAATCAGTTTATCCTTAATATTTGTGGGGATCATCCTAGTACTTTTTGTAATAGGAAAAAGAATGTGATTACTTTACCTTATGAAGATTCTTTTGATGAATTAAATATTACGACAAAAGCCAGACCTTGTCAAATGTATTCTGATTATTTAGAATTATGCAAGACTGAGATTGATAATTTGTTAAAAAAGAATTTAATCAAACATTCTAGTTCTGCATGGTCTTGTACTGCCTTTTATGTGAATAAACATGCTGAACAGGAAAGAGGTATTCCAAAATTAGTTATCAATTACAAGTCTCTTAACAAAGTTTTAAAATGGATTAGATACCCGATTCCTAATAAAAAAGATTTAATAGATAGATTACATGATGCTATTATCTTTTCTAAATTTGATTTAACGTCTGGTTACTGGCAAATTCAGATTTCTGAATCAGATAAATACAAGACTGCTTTTAATGTGCCTATGGGTCAATTTGAATGGAATGTTATACCATTTGGTTTAAAAATGCACCCTCCAAATTTCAGAAAATTATAAATAATATTTTTATACCATATACCAATTTCATTATTGTTTACATTGATGATATTTTAGTATTTTCTAAAAATATTGAATCACATTTTAGACATCTCGAATTATTTCAGAAAATTGTTATTCAAAATGAATTAGTAATTTCCAAGCCAAAAATGTTTATTTTTCAAACAAATGTTAGATTTTTAGGACATAATATTGAAAAAGGTAAAATTAGTCCTATAAATAAAAGTATTGAATTTGCTTCTAAATTTCTTGATATTTTAACTGACAAAATTCAACTGCAGAGATTTTTAGGTAGCTTAAATTACATTTCTCCTTTTGTGAAGGATTTTGCTATAGATACTGCTATTTTGTATGATAGATTAAAAAAAGATCCTAAAGCATGGAGTGATTTGCATACAAATGCTGTAAAAAATATTAAGTTAAAAGTTAAGGAGTTACCCTGTTTAACTTTAGCAAATCCAAATTGGAAAAAGACTGTTGAAACTGATGCTTCTGATATTGGGTATGAAGGTATTTTAACCCATTATTCTCCTATTGATAAAAAAAGATTTTATTATTCAATTTTATTCGGGAAAATGGAATACTAGTCAGAAAAATTATGCTACTATTGCAAAAGAAATTTTAGATATTGTCAAATGTGTACTAAAATTTTAAACTGATTAATATAACCAAAAGTTTTAATTAAAACTGATTGTCAAACTGCTAAATTCATGTTTAATAAAAATTGTAAACATAATGTTTCTAAACAAATATTTGCAAGATGGCAAGATTTATTAGTCCCTTTTGATTTAGACATTGAATATAAAAAAGGGATTAAAAATAGCCTTCCTGATTTTCTTACCAGAGAATATTTAAACTAATTATTTAAATATGCAGGATGAATCCCAATTGGTCCGGGTCCTCTAATAGAGGAAGAGCCCGAGGGAATCAAAATAGATTTCAGTCACTAGGGCAGATTCTAGGCCCTAACAGATTAATGAGAGCGATTTCTTTCCCAGGTGCATCGTCTTCAACAGCTGACAATGTCAGTATTCGACCATCTTATGAAGATTACCTTACCTGAATTTTATAAATGCTAGCCATGCTGGAACTACTGTGGTAACAATGTTACCATTCAGCCCGCCTCAATTGAGGATCCTACAAATGAAGATTCTTTCGCCTCTGTTATTGGCAAATCAAACAAAGAGATTTTGATACAAATTCCAGAAAAGAATTGGTTTTATACGTAGACCCAAAAGATTTTCAATGGAAACATAATCCATGGGTCGTGATGAAGAGATATTTAAATAATGCATTATTTCCAATGCAAACTTATAAAAATAGATTACATTTTGAATTAATTTTGACAACAACAGGGTCAGTGGAAATTACCACAATAACACTGGAGGCCCTAACAAATCTTATTTTACCTATTCTAAGATAATTATTAAAAAAATTGATTTTACCAGAAGAATGGGGTTTAAGCACCCTCAAAGATTCTCAGTACTCACACTCAATATCAAAAATGAGTGTAAATTTTAATTACTGGGATTATGTGGAAGCATTTACCAAAACCCTTTATTATGAGAATGATGACCATAAGCATTCATGGTTCATCAAAATTTGTCCCCAGGTTTTTAAAAGTACTACTATCCCTACCTGGTTTGTTAAATGGTGGTCTTTTTTCGGACCCTCCAAAACCGTTTTACGATCAATATTTTTAGACCAATACTCTCTTTGGATTGAAGCTACTCCCAATATTACTGAATTAGACAAAGAAGGAAGATTATTTCCAGGGACTCCA